>NC_135619.1:32452581-32754677 GCF_053574225.1 Canis aureus
ATGGATGTACTGAGCTTCTAACATGAAAAACACCAAATGAAAAGGAAAACAACTTGGGAGAACCAGAGATACTGCTGGAAACAGAAAAACAAAACAAAACCTTCTTAAATACAATTCTCAGAAAGTAAGATGACATCTATGACAGACAAATAGGATGTTGTAAACAATAACTAGCAATTAACAAAGAGATATTTGAAGATACAGTGAAAACAGTTCTAAGGAGTGCCTGGCTCAGTTGGTAGAGAATGCAACTCTTGATTCAGGGTTATAAATTTGAGCCTCAGATTTGGTACGGAGATTACTTAGAAAAACAAAATAAAATCTTAAAAAAAACACAGTTCTTTTTTTGTTTAAGATTTTATTTATCTGACAGAGAGAGAAAGAGAGCACAAGGAGGGGGAGCAGCAGGCAGAATGAGAGGGAAAAGCAGACTCCCCTCGGAGCAGGGAGCCTGATGCAGGGCTCAATCCAGGACTCTGAGATCATAAAGTAGGCCGAAGGCAGATGCTTAACCAACTGAGCCACCCAGGCACCCCCAAAAAAAGTTTTAAGAGGGAATATATAGTATTACAAAGGCCTACTCAAGAAACAAAAAAGAAAGTCAAATAAACCATCTAATCTTACACATGAAGGAAACAGAAAAAGAAGAATAAACCCCAAGGTGAGTAGAAGGAAGAAAATAATAAAGATCAGAGCAGAAATAAATGACATAGAGACAAAAAAAAACACCCAAAACATAACAAAAATCAATGAAATTATGAGATAAAATTGATAAACCCTTAGACTTACCAAGGAAAAAAAGAGAAAGGACCCAAATAAATAAAACCAGAAAAGAAAGTCTTGAAGTAAAAACTGGCCCCACAGAAATATAAACGACTGTAAGAGAATGGCATATGAAAAATTATATGCCAACAAATAGAACCCAGAAAAAAATAGACTAATTTCCAGAAAAATACTATCTTCTAAAACTGAATCACAAAGAAATAGAAGATCTGAACAGACTACTCATAATTAAATTGAATAAAAAACCTACCAAAGTCCAGGACCAGATGGATTCATGAGTAAATTCTACCATTTAAAGAAGAGTTAATACCTATTCTCCTCAAAGTATTCCAAAAATAGAGGAGGAAAGAAAGGTTCCAAATATATTCTATGAGACCAGCATTACCCAGATACCAAAACCGGAAAAAGAAAAGAAAAGAAAAGAAAAGAAAAGAAAAGAAAAGAAAAGAAAAGAAAAGAAAAGAAAAGAAAAGAAAAGAAAAGAAAAGAAAAGAAAAGAAAAGAAAAGAAAAGAAAAGAAAAGAAAAGAAAAGAAAAGAAAAGAAAAGAAAAGAAAAGAAAAGAAAAGAAAAGAAAAGAAAAGAAAAGAAAAGAAAAAAAAGAAAAAAGAAAAGAAAAGAAAAGAGAAAAAAAAAGAGAAAAGAAAAGAGAAAAGAAAAGAGAAAAGAAAAGAGAAAAGAAAAGAGAAAAGAAAAGAAAAGAGAAAAGAAAAGAAAAGAAAAGAAAAGAAAAGAAAGAAAAGAAAAGAAAAGAGAGAAAAGAAACGAACTACAAGCCAACATCCTTGAAGAACACAGATGGAAAAATCCTCAACAAAATCTTAGCAAACCACTTTCAACAATACATTAAAAAGATCATTCACCAGAATCAAGTGGGATTTATTCTGGAGATGCAAGGATGGCTTAATATTCATAAATCAATTAACATGATACACCACATCAACAAATGGAAGGATAGAGATTATATAATCTCAATCAATACCAAAAAAGCATTTGACAAAATTCAACATCCATTCAGGATAAAATTCTCTGTAAAGTGGGTTTAGAGAGAACATACCTCAACATAATAAAGGCCATCTATGAAAAACCCATAACTAACAATATACTCAGTGCTAAAAACAAAAAACAAAACAACTTTACCTCTTAAGAACAAGACACCACTTTATTTATTTTTTAAGATTTTATTTATTTATTCATGAGAGACACAGAGAGAGGCAGAGACACAGACAGAGGGAGAAGCAGGCTCCATGCAGGGAGCCCAATGTGGGACTTGATCCCAGGACTCCAAGATCATGCCCTGAGCCAAAGGCAGACGCTTAACCGCTGAGCTACCCAGTGTCCCAAAGACACTACTTTCAATCAACATAGTACTGAAAGTACTGGAAACAGCAATCAGAAATAAGAGGCATCCATACTGGTACAAAAGAAGTTAAACTGTCACTATTTGCAGATGACATGATACTATACATTGAAAATCCTAATGACTTCACCAAATAGCTACTAGAAGTAATCAGTAAAATTGTAGGATACAAAACACCCAGAAGTCAGTAGCATTTCTATATACTACTAATGAAGTAGCAGCAAGAGAAACACTGGGACAGTTGTTAAGAAACAACTCTGCTTATAATTGCACCAAAAAGAATAAAATATCTAAGAACAAGCTTAATGAAAGAATTGAAAGACTGTACAATAAAACAGATAAAGAAACTGAAGATGACACAAATGGAAAGATATTCCATGTTTAGGGATTAAAAGAATTAATATTGCTAAAATGTCCATACAACCCAAAGCAATCTACAGGTTCAATGTAATCTCTATCAAAATACCAAAATCATTTTTGTTTTTTGTTTTTTGTTTTTTTTTTTTTAATTTTTATTTATTTACTTATGATAGTCACAGAGAGAGAGAGAGGCAGAGACACAGGCAGAGGGAGAAGCAGGCTCCATGCATCGGGAGCCTGATATGGGATTCGATCCCGGGTCTCCAGGATCGCGCCCTGGGCCAAAGGCAGGCGCCAAACCGCTGCGCCACCCAGGGATCCCGCAAAATCATTTTTTTTAAGATTTTTATTTATTTATTCATGAGAGACATAGAGGCAGAGACACAGGCAGAGGGAGGGAGAAGCGGGCTGGGCTCCATGCAGGGAGCCCGACGTGGGACTTGATCCTGGGCCTCCAGGATCCTGCCGTGGGTTGCTGGCAGAGCTATACTGCTGAGCCACCAGGGCTGCCCCCGACATCATTTTCACAATTACTACTAAATAGGACAATTACTACTAAAATTTTTATGTAACTACAAAAGACCCTGAATAGCCAAAGCAGTCTTTAGAAAGAAAACAAAGCTGAGGGTATCACAATTCTCAATTTCAAGATATACTACACAAAGCTGTAGTAAATAAAACAGTATGGTACTGGCATAAAAACAGATGTACTGATCAATGGATTAGAACAGAGCCCAGAAATAAACCCATGCTTATATGGTGAATTAATATGTGACAAAGGAAGCGAGGTAAAACAAAACAAAACAAAACAAAACAAAACACACAGGAAAGACAGTCTCTTTAATAAATGGTGCCAGGGGATGCTCAGTGGTTGAGCATGATCACTGGGGTCCTGAGATCAAGAGTTTCCCCATGGGAAGCCTGCTTCCCCCTCTGCCTGTGTCTCTGCCTCTCTGTGTCTCTCGTGAATAAGTAAATAAAATCTTTTTTAAAAAATGGTGCTGGAAAAACTGGACAAAATATTAGCAAATCGCATAAAAATAATGAAAATGGATTACTTTCTAACACCGTACACACACACAAAAAAAACCTCAAAATGGATTAAAGACCTAAACATGAGACCTGAAACCATAAAAATCCTAGAAGAGAACACAGACATTCTCTGAGAGTGACCACAGCAGAATTTTTCTAGGTATGTCTCCTGAGGCAAGGGAGACAAAGCAAAAATTAAACTGAGACTACACCAACATAAAAAGCTGTTGCACAGCAAAGGAAACCATTAACAAAGCAAAAAGGCAACCTACTGAATGGGAGAAGATATTTGCAAATGATTTATCACATAAGGGGTTAATATCTAAACTACATAAAGAGCTTATACAACTCAACACCAAAAACACAATTCAATTTAAAAATAGATTAATAGGAACACCTGGGTGGCTCAGCGGTTAAGCGTCTGCCTTCAGCTCAGGGCATGGTCCTGGAGTCCAGGGATTGAGTCCCACATCGGGCTCCCTGCATGGAGCCTGCTTCTCCCTCTGCCTGTGTCTCTGTCTGTCTCTCTCTCTGTGTTTCTCATGAATAAATAAAACCTTTTAAAAAATAGATTAATAGACATTTTCTCAAAGACATATAGGTGGCCAAAAGACACACAGAAAGATGCTCAAACCACTAATCTTCAGGAAAATCAAAATCAAAATCTCAATGAGGTATCACCTAACACTTGGGATAGAATGGCTAAAATCAAAAAGGCAAGTAATAAGTGTTATTATTAGCAAGGCTGCGGAGAACAAGGAACCCTCATGCACTTTTGGTGGGAATGTACACTGGTATACTTACTGTGGAAATAAAAATGGAGTTTTCTCAAAAAAAAAAGAAAACAAAACTATAATATGATCCAATAATTCTGCTACTGGGTATTTATCCAAAGAAAATGACAACACTAATTCAAAAAGATACATGCACCCTTGTTAATTTGCAGCATTATTTACAATAGCCAAGATATGGAAGCAACCTATGTCCAGTGACAGATGAATATCGGATAGGGAAGATATGGAGTGCATATATATAAACATACACATACACAATGGAATATATGCAGCCATAAAAAGGATGAAATCTTCCATTTTCAACAACATGGGTAGACCTACATGGTATTATGCTAAGTAAAATAGGTGAGACTGAGAAAGACAAATACTGTATGATTTCACTCATATGTGGAATCTTAAAAGAAGAAAAACAAAAAGCAGAACTAGATCTATAAATATTTACAAATCATATAACTAAGAAGTGATTAATATCTAAATTATAGAAAGATCTCATACAACTCAATAACAAAAGCAAAAACATCCAATTAAAAATGGGTAAAGGAATGGGATGCCTGAGTGGCTCAGTGGTTGAGCGTCTGCCTTTGGCTCAGAGGTCCAGGGATCAAGTCCTGCATCGATCCTGTGAGGAACCTGCTTCTCCCTCTGCCTATTTCTCTGCCTCTCTCTGTGTGTCTGTCATGAATAAATAAATAAAATCTTAAAAAAAATGGGTAAAGGACCTGAATAGACATTTTCCCAAAGAAGATACACAAATGGTAGACAGATACATGAAAAAGTGTTCAACATCACTAATCATTAGAGAAATACAAACCAAAACCACAATGCAATGTCACTTCATACCTGTTAGAATGGCTATTGTCAAAAAGATTAGTACTGGCAAGGATATGGAGTAAAGGGAATCCAGCCACAATGGAAAATAGAATGGAAGTTCCTCAGAAAATTAAAAATAGAACTACTGTATAACCCAGCAATTCTACTTCTGGTAATATAACTGAAGGAAATGAAACCACTATCATGAAGAGATATCTGCGCCTCCATGTTCTTAGCATTGTTTGCAATGGCTAAGAAAAGGAAGCAACATAAGTATTCACTGACAGATGAATGGATAAAAAAGTTGTGATACACAAACACAGATATTATTCAGCCATAAAAAGAAGGAAATCCTGCCATTTGTGACAACACTGATGGACCTTGAAGGCATTATGCTAAATGAAATAAAGTCAGAGAAAGATAGATACTGTATAATCTCGCTTATATGTGGAACACAAAACAAAACAAAACAAAACCAAAAAAGTAAATTCATAGAAAGAGAGATCATATTTGTGGTTACCAGAGGCAGGAGGTGAGGAGTGGGGGGAACTGGATGAAAGTGGTCAAAGGTACACACTTAAGTTATAAGTAAGTACTAGGGATGTGATGTATGACATGAAGACTATAGTTAATGCTGGTATGGTATATTTGAAAGTTGTTAAGAGTTACAATTGCAAGGATTTTCAGTGCACATGTGTGTGTGTGTGTGTGTGTGTGTGTGTGTACCTATATGAGATAATGGATGTTAACTTTGGTGATCATTTTACAGTATTACTTAAGTTATTATGCTGTACACCTTAAATGTACACCATGATCTCAGTACAACTAGAAAAAAAGTGTTTGGTAGAATTCACCAGTAAACCAGTCTGGCCTTAGTGCTGTTTTGGAAGGTTATTAATTTATTGATTCAATTTCTTTAACAGATACAGGTTTACTCAGGTTGTCTATTTCTTATGTGAGTTTTTAGAAGATTGGCTGTCAGGTTTTTTATTTAGTAAAAATTATGTTGGCTCAGGTCATGATCTGGGGGCCCTGGGATAGAACCCCACACTAGGATCCGTACTCAGTGGGGAATCCCCTTGTCCCTCCCTCTCACCCCTGCTTGTGCCCTCTCAGAACAAATCAAATCTATTTTAAAAAAGAGCTTATGACATAGGGCAGGGGGGTAGGTTAAATAGATAATGGGTATTAAGGAAAACACTTGTGATGAGCACTATGTGTTGTATTTAAGTGACAAATGACTAAATTCTACACCTGAAACTAATAAGTACACTTTGTTAACTAGAATTTAAAACTTGAAAAAAAAAAAAAGGGCTTAAAACATAAAACCATTTTATTTTATGAATACCAACAAACTAATTCTAAGGTTTTTTTTTAATTTTTATTTATTTATGATAGTCACACAGAGAGAGAGAGAGAGAGGCAGAGACACAGGCAGAGGGAGAAGCAGGCTCCATGCACCGGGAGCCTGACGTGGGATTCGATCCTGGGTCTCCAGGATCGCGCCCTGGGCCAAAGGCAGGCGCCAAACCGCTGCGCCACCCAGGGATCCCTAATTCTAAGGTTTATATGGAAAGGCAATACACCTAGAATAGCCAACACCATATTGAAGGAGAAAAACAAAGTTGAAGGACTGATGCTACATGACCTCGAGACTTAATATAAAGCTATCATAATCAAGACAGGGTGCTGTCTAGCAAATAGATCAATGGAACAGAATGTAGCATCCAAAAATAGATCAATATAATTATAGGCAACTGATCTTTTTTTTTTAAGATTTTATTTATTTATTCATATGAGAGAGAGAGAGAGAGAGAGAGACGCAGAGACATAGGCAGAGGGAGAAGCAGGCTCCATGCAGTGAGCCCGACATGGGATTTGATTCTGGGTCTCCAGGATCATGCCCTGGGCTGAAGGCAGGCACTTAACCGCTGAGCCACCCAGAAATCCCGGCAACTGATCTTTGACCAGAGAGCAAAGGCAATACATAGGAGAAAAGATACTTTTTCGATACATTATGCTCGAACAACTGGACATCCCCATGTAAAAAAAAAGAATCTAGACCCAGACTTTATACTCTTCACAAAAATTAACTCAAAAGGATCACAGTCCAAAATGTAAAATGCAAAACTATAAAACCTCTAGATAACACAGGAACAAAATCTAGATAATCTTGAGTTTAGTGATGAGTTTTTAGATATGACAAAAAAGACATGATCGATAAAAGAAATAACTGATAAGCTAGATTTCATTAAAATTAAAATTTCCGGGATTCCTGGGTGGCGCAGCGGTTTGGCGCCTGCCTTTGGCCCAGGACGCGATCCTGGAGACCTGGGATCGAATCCCACGTCGGGCTCCCGGTGCATGGAGCCTGCTTCTCCCTCTGCCTGTCTCTCTGCCTCTCTCTCTCTCTGTGACTATCATAAATAAATAAAAATTTAAAAAAAAAAATTAAAATTTCCTGCTCTCTGAAAGAAACCGTCAGAGAATGAAAAAACAAGCCAGAGACTGGAATAAAATATTTGCTAAAGGAATATCTAATAAAGTACCATTTTCCAAAATATATACTAAAAACTTAAGAACTCTTGAAATTCAACAGTAAGAAAACAAACTGATTAAAAAATAGGTCAAAAGGGATGCCTGGATGGCTGAACCAGTTAAGCATCTAACTCTTGATCTCAGCTCTGGTCTCAATCTCATTGTCATGAGAGCCTGGGGGGTGAGGGGGTGGTTAAGGTCCAAAGACCTTAACAGTCTCCTCGACAAAGATGATGTACCCATGGCAAATGAACATACAAAAAGATGCTCCACATCCTATGTTATGAAGGAAATACAAATTAAAATAACAATGAGGGGCAGCCCGGGTGGCGCATCGGTTTAGGGCCGCCTTCGGCCCGGGGCGTGACCCTAGGGTCCAGGGATAGAGTCCCACTCCCTGTGTCGAGCCTGCTTCTCCCTCTGCCTCTCTCTCTCTCTCTGGGTCTCTCACGAATAAATAAATAAATAAAATCTTAAAAAAAAAATAACAATGAAATGTCACTGCACATTAGAATGGCCACAAACCAAACACTGACACCACCAAATGCTGGTGAGGATTCAGAGCAAAAAAGAATTCTCATTCATTACCAGTATGAATACAAAATGGTGCAGCTACTTTGGAAGACCGTTTGGTGGTTTCTTAAACAACTAAATATTTTTACCATATGATCCAACAATCACATTCCTTAGTATTTACCCAAAGGAGTTGAAAACATACCCATACAAAACCCTCCACACAGATATTTATAGTAGCTTTACTTATACTGCATATCTTAGAAAAAACTACAATACCCTTGGTATTGGTAGGTACATAGGATAAATAATCTGTGGTACATCCAGACAATGGGATATTATTCAGTGCTAAAGTGAAATGAGCTATCAAGCCATAAGACATGAAGGAAACTCAGATGCATATAACTATGCAAAAGAAACAATCTGAAGAAACTACATACTGTATGACTCCAACTGTATGATATCCTAGAAAAGGCAAAACTATGGAGACAGTAAAGAGATTAATGGTTGCCAGGGGTTAGGGAAGAAGGAAGGATGAAAAGGCAAAGCACAGAAGATTTTTAGGGCAGTGAAACTGCTCTATATGATACTATAATGATGGATACATGTCATTATGCATTTGCCCAAACCTACAGACTGTATAATACCAAGAGCGAATCCAAATGTAAGCCACGGACTCTAGATGATGTGTTGGTGTCGATTTACCAAGTGTACCACTCTAGTGTGGGATGTTGATAGTGGGGAGGTTGTACATGTGCAAGGATAGGGAATAAATGGGAACTCTGTACTTTCTGCTTAATTTTGTTGTGAACCTAAAACTGCTCTAAAAAAATAAAGTTTATGAACTAAAAAAAAAAAAAAAGATAAATCATATAAATGGGTAAGTCAAAAAAGAACCTTAGATGGCTAATAAAGATATAGAAACATTCTTAACTTTATCAGCTTTGAATGAGAAAATATAGTATTTCATTTTAGAAGTAAACACTAAAAACTGACAACATTCAAGTGTTTGTGATGATTTGGGACAATGGATTTTTATACATTGCTGGTTGTAATGTAAATTGGTAAAGCAGTCCTCCCTTATCCACGATTTCCATTAATTGTAGTCTGGAAGCAGATGATCCTTCTTTTGATGTATCATCAGAAGGTCAGCTTAATGCTGTGTCACAGTGCCTATATCCTTCACCGGACTTCATCTCATGTAGGCATTTTATCATCACACATTATCACAAGAAGGATAAGTATAGTACAATAGGATATTTTGAGGGAAAGACCACATTCACAAGACTTTTACTATAGTATATTGTTATAATGGACTTATTTTATTATTGTTAATCTCTTATTGTACCTGATTTATAAATTAAACTTTATCACACACACATATATATATATATATATATGTATAGGATAAAATACAGTACATTTACTATCTGTGGTTTCAAGAATCTACTGGGGGTCTTTGAACATACCCCTCACAGATAGCAGGGGACTACTGTATAGCCACTTGAGAAACTCCTACATACAAATACAAAACTGAAAACAAAACCCCACAAAGTAATGGCACTAACATATTGTTTATGGATCTAAACAGATATGGAAAAATGAATGTGCATGTTGGTGTGTTACTAATGTATTTTTAAAAGTACTAGAAGGTTATATACTAACTTATGACAGTGGTTGCTTTGTGAAGACAAATTATAAGAATGTGCCTCAAGAACTTTACCTCTATTATTGTGACTTAAAAAGTTTTGCAAAATGGCAGTTATTAATTCTAAAATAACAGGAATTAGGTAAGTTTCATATAATTCCTTATACTTTTCTGTATTTTAATTTTTTTTCCTAAAAATTCCATCAAGCATAAAAAAAACACTGTAATTTCAGTCATTAGATCAAAATAGTAATGTCCTGCATCTCCTCTAAATCTATGGAATAATAGAGTTATGTTCTAGTAATAATGACAATAGTTCACATTCTCTCTGATGGCCGAATACTTCCTGTCACATGACATAACTGGGTCAGCCAAAAGTAACCCACATTTCATTTCAGAAAGCATAAACAGAATTACTACAAGAGTGTTCAAGTTGTAGACTGCTTAAGGAAGGTAACACTCATGGTCATTTCCTTTAGAGCTGTGTCAGGCCTTTAGTGAAGGAAGTGACACAATGTGCTCAATCACTAAAGTCAAATAGTGACTTACCTGAAGGAAACATTACAAAAGCTACATCCTGAAAATAATGCTTTTTCCTTCTCCTTCCCGAGAAATAAATTAAGTCATCAGAATGAAGTATTATATAATAATACATACCTGATACATTTCTAGCAAGAAAAGAATCTATGTTAGACTCCTCCTGTTCCATCTTACTTTAATATTTATCTTGAAGTGATATAAAACTTCCAAGAATAAAGTGAAAAACTGACATACACATACATACATAGCTCACCCCAGCCTACTCTTTGAAATAAGCTCAGTGTTAATCATCAGTCATACATATTTCACATAACTCATATGTTCATGAAGAATTTAATACTTACTAAAAGTCTTACAGATGTCAGAAACAGCTTTGAAGACTCTATCAGAGAAATTCACTTTCACCTTCACATACTTCATGTTGGGAAGCTGTAGGCGAAGCAGTTTGTGCTGGGGGGTGAACTGAAGCTTAGCATCTGCCTGAATGCCATACTTATCCAAGGTCCAATGTGTTTTAAGAAGCCAAGTTCTCTTCTTTTCCCACCAGAGAGCATGATCAGACCAATCTTTTTTTACATCTATAAAAACACAAGCAATACACAAAACATTTAAAAACACTTAAAAATCACTAAGATTACTTCGAAAGAAATTATATGATAACTAAATTGGATATTTAATATAAGCAACTAATTAAATATTGTCTTTTATGTGATGAGTATAAAAGAAATACTAAAGAGCAGAGAAAACATTCTGTGCCCTTGAAAGCCCATACATGAGGTAGCTGACGCAGAATTATTAGAACACTAATAATGCTTATATCAGGTACAATATGGGACACAGGGATGAAGAGGGTCCTGAGACTGAGCCTGGGACTCCAAGGATTCCCTTTTCCTTGGTTCCTCCACCCCCGCCCTACCCGCTCCTGTGCACATTCTGTCTCAAATAAACAAATTTTTAAAACAAAAACAAAAAAAGAAACAAAGCCTTCCAGGGAAAGAAAAAAAAAAAAAAACCCTGGAAAATAACATTTTTGGAAACAAAAACTACTCTCATGATTCTGATAAAAAGATCATTTTAATATAAGTTTTAAAAGCCTTGGTCAACTTTAAAAAAAAAAAGAGCTTAAAAGCATATACTTTTTTTTTTTTTAACACAACTTGTATACCTGAAAGCCTCACACAGTAAAAAATAAAATTTCCACATCATGTGCCTAGAAACACCTTCTTCAATGGTGAAACTTAAATCACATGACTGAATTTCTCATTGTGGAAGAAACACAAATGGAAAAAGTCTTCAATTAAATCCCCAGACATTAAAAAAAATTAATCAGTAAGTAATGGGAGAATTGTAGTTACTTCTGACTACATTGCCACTTTGAAATTTTAATATTTGTTTTGGAAAAACCCAGTCAATTATGTCAATTGAAGTTTAATTGTATTAATATATATAATTCCTATTTTATAACTACTCACTTAATTGTGAGACACACTGTATGTAGTACCCTGCATCTTTTTTTTTTTTTTTTAAAGATTTCATTTATTTATTCATGAGAGACCCACAGAGAGAGAGAGAGAGGCAGAGACACAGGCAGAGGGAGAAGCAGGCCCCACGCAGCAGGGAACCTGATGTGGGACTCGATCCCAGGTCTCTAGAATCACACCTGGGGCTGAAGGCGGCGCCAAACCGCTGAGCCACCTGGGCTGCCCAGTACCCTGCATCTTAAATTATTTTCCAGCACAGAATTTGTCAATTAACTTTAAATACTGAAAATCTTATCTAACATTAAAAACCACCAAGGTTGGAACCTTTTCATTTATTGAGGTAAATGGTCACACACATTATATAAAGGGTTTACTTTTCACGAAGAGAGAACCCAAAACAGGAAAAGATAACTGCAAAGAATGAACCAATTTGAGTAAGTCTGAGCTGAACTGAATTAATGGTAGGTAGGCATATATTACTTTCCTCCCCATACCTCAGTCCATTCACTCTTCTGTCCTCTGGGCCAATGTCAACCACTAAGGAAGACCTATCTCCCCAGTGGGGGGAAAAGGGAAGAAAAAGCTGTATCCTCCTCCTCCTCTGTAAACACTGATATATCATTTGGATTCCCCCAAAAGGCAAACCTGAGATGAGAACTTTGAAGGGAAGCACACTTTGAAGGGAATAGGAAGTGAGACGGTTACAGAGAAGTGTATTAAGGGTTCACTGACTACTGTGTATAACTGGGAGTTCAGTCCTGCTAAAGACCCCCTGAGGAATTATGTAGAAGATGCCTAAGACTTGTCCCACCTAAGGAAACATAAGGTGAGGTATCTATCTACTTCCTTGGTTGCTCCCAAGGCCATTAAATTCCTACTACTTTCTGGCTGTCAATGCATATAGCTGGCCACCCTTCACTCAGGCAGACCCACAAAGCCCCAAATATTTGTATCAGGACTTTTACAGAAAAACTTCATGGGTCTCTGATGAATGAAAATCTCAACTTTCCATCAATTAGGTTTTGAACTCTAAACTCAGAAACACCTAACTCTCCTGATCTTCCTCTAAAAATCTGACCCTCCCTATCAATTCCACCTCCCTTCCTCACAACAAAGGAGCAGCCCACCTGCATCCAGCAAGAATAAACAAGGGAATGTTATGTTTCAAAATCATCACTGATAATTCTGAAGAACTACAGGAAACAGAGTGAAAATGAGAGATACATAAATTAATGTGGGAGTGGAAATAAAAGTCCGAGTAGCAATGGTTAGGCAGTGAGGAAGTAGTGATAAGGAATACAGAGAACTTTTCCTGAGTACTTTGTTACAGGAGGAGCACAATAATAGGATGGCAGATGGACAGAAAATGGAAAGCAAATCCAAGGAGTATTTTTAGGGTTTTTTTTTCCATTTTTTTAAAAGATTTTATTTATTTATTCATGAGAGACAGAGAGAGAGACAGAGACACAGGCAGAGGGAGAAGCAGGCTCCATGCAGGGAGCCTGATGGGGGACTCGACCCTGGGTCTCCAGGATCAGGCCCTGGGCTGAAGGCGGCGCTAAACCGCTGAGCCACCAGCGCTGCCCTAGGTTTGTTTTAAAGAAGAGAAAGTTGAGGCAGCCTGATGGCTCAGAGGTTTAGCGCCGCCTTCAGTCCACGGCCTGATTACGAGACCTGGGATTGAGTCCCAGGTCAGGCCCCCCAGAGGGAGCCTGCTTTTCCCTCTGCCTGTGTCTCTGCCTCTCTCTGTGTGTCTCTCATGAAGAAGAAGAAAGAAGAAGAAAACAAAGAAGTTATTACAAGATCATTTTTTAAAAGAATTACATTTTTTAAAAAGATTTATTTTAGAGAGACAGCATAAGTAGGGGGGAGAGGCAAGAGGGGAGTAGCCAAGGAGGAGAGAGAGAGGGGAAATAGACTCCTCACTGAGTGGGGCACCCCATGCAGAAATCAGAGCTCGTGACCTGAGCCAAAACCAAGAGTTGGACGCTTAACCGACTGAGCCTCCCAGGTGCCCCTACAATGTCTTTTTTTTTTTAATAGGCTCCATGCCCAGCCTGAACTCTCCAACCTGAGATCAAGAGCCTAGCTGAGATCAAATCCAATGCCTAACCAATCGAGCCACCCAAGTGCTCCTTTAAAAAGTGATTGGAATGATAATATAAAACTCAAAACGCATTTACAATTACCATTTCTTAATTTGCTCTTCAGCACAGTCATTGTGTCTGTTTCACCTCAAAACTTTTTAGAAACTTGATTAAGCTCTCTTAAATACACAAAATAATGTTTTCTCACCTTCTAGAAAATCTTCCTTTGCTGCTGGCTTTGTATAACACTATGTATCCTACTTCAAAACTAGTAATACCTTCACCTCAAGTACCATAACTGGCTTCACCCAGAATATCACAAGAATATAGCTGTTCTATTCAGAAGCAGCAAAAATGAATTTTATACACTGATAAAAATCCTGAGAAAAACGATGATCTACCAATTGAGAATCACTCAACAAGGCAAGTGTAAGAGCCAATTGTACATCAAAAATACTTAACAAATTTTGTATGTATGTGTAAAGCAGTATATCTTAATGCAGTAACTCTTGAAAGTACTTAGGTTATCTAGTATGCTACAGCACAGCTTGTCTCCACAGTAATAAGTTAAACTATACTATGTCAACTGTAACTGATATAAACACAATGTGCACAGGAGATTTCAAATATCAAGATATATATTTATATATTCCTCCAATCAAAGACTGAGTAGAAGCATAAAAACTTTGATTTTAAAAGTAAAATGGTCATCTATAAAATCACTACAATAATGAAAAGCAAATGAAAATGCTGGTGATTCATAAAATAATGGCTTATTTTCCTTATGTGGCATTACAATTTATAAAGAAAGTTATTGAAGTTCCCTACATGTACATAATGAAACTTTAGAACAACTTTCCATGTATTTTACTCCCACATCAAAATCTGAAACCCGCACCTGTTCTAATAAACATTTCTAATTTTTTAGAATGGCAGCCTTAGTGTTTCAAACATAGCATTAGACAACTAAATGCAACACACACACTCACACATAAGAATAATCAGCCTGGGGCACCTGGGTGACTCAGTCAATTAAGTGACTGACTCGATTTTGGCTCAGGTCATGACTTCACGGTTGTGAGATGGAGCCCCACGCCAGGCTCTCACGGGTTGTGGAGGCTGCTTAAGATTGCTTAAGATTCTCTCCATACCCTCACTCTCAAAACAAAAACAAAAACAAACAACAACAACAACAACAAAACCATCAGCCTGGCACTTGCCATGGTAGGAGTTAGCAAGCATCACCATAAGGGGGACTTGTTTCATCAGCATTATAAAACCATTCAAGGGGTAGATCATGCTCAACAATATGTTCTAGTAGTCAATTTTTCCAAAGTTAATTTTCAGTTATGCTCCAGGTATAGTGTAACCACCTTCTTTTATTTGGTATATTGTGACTTTAAAATATTTTATCTAGATTTTAAGAGGCAACACACTATAAATACAAACCTCAGAAAGAAAATCTAAGGGGGGAATACTATAAAGTCATTTTCTCTCTTGCAGTAGAAAAGACATTTCTTTCTTTATTCATAAATCTAGCCTTTTTCAGAAGTCAAGAACTATTTAGATTATGGTTCCATAAACCAATAAAGGTCATCTATAATACTTTTAGTAATATACGTCAATTTTTCAAAAACACTTTGCCAGCACTGAGTAATGTATAGAATTATTGAATCACTATATTATATGCCTAAAACTACCACTGTTTGTTAATTATACTAGAATTTATAAACTTTTAAAATTAACTTAAAAAAATTTTGCTAGAATTCTGGAAAGAATTATTGCTGTGTTCCTCCCTTATTTAATAGATCCAATCATGCTGTGCTCTGTTCCACATAAAAGTAACACTATCTGACACTCAAATTTACATCATTAAAATTGCAAATGGCTAAAACATTAACTGAATCAATAAAAATCTCTCTTGACTAACAGAATGCTCTTCAAATTCAAGAAGTAGTTGAGTATTTAACCTACAAAGACACCATTTGTGTATTCTAAGGAACAAAACTTAAGGGTTTCATTATTGTGAGGCTGAGTATACAAACATTGCTTATTCTACCAAATGGCCTTTGGAGCATTCACCTGCTCCATGACTCCAGGAGTCACAAAAAAAAAATCAAGTATTTCAAAAAGCTTTCTGCTAGGGAAAATACTATGTCCCTCTTTTTGCAATGATAGCTTCCTTACACTCTAGAAAATATAAGCACAGAGAAAGGGGATACACTATTAATACTCTATTTAATCTTTTCCTATTAGGGCCACAATTCCTTCTTAACTATTTTATTATGCAATTCTAAAATGTAATTATTTACTTTCATTTTTTAAAAAATTTTAATTGTTGGGAAACCCCGGTGGCGCAGTGGTTTAGCACTGCCTGCAGCCCGGGGTGTGATCCTGGAGACCCAGGATCGAGTCCCACATCGGGCTTCCTGCATGGAGCCTGCTTCTCTCTCTGCCTGTGTCTCTGCCTCTCTTTCGCTCTCTCTGAATAAATAAATAAATCTTAAAAAAAATTTTTAATTGTTTAAAAAGTAAAAAAATGACAAATAGAAAGTTAACCAAATTAACTTATTTTTAAGTACCACATTTCAAAAATAAGTAACTTATTAGTAACAATTTGAAACAAATAGGAAACAAAATGTTACTTTTAAGTGGCTTAGATTTCTGTTGCATATTTAAGAAATAATATTCAGGAAGGAAGGAAATACAAAATTTGTTTAGCATTCTCATAACTTCATAAACCAGAAGCAAAGTTTACATTAGATAATCTCTGGTAAGTCAACATTTTGTATTAAATTATAAGTACACAGATGCTTTCTGGGCACATGCCTTATTTTTTAGTAATATTTTTCTGTTGTGCTAATATACAGTTTGTCCTGTTCCGTTTTATTTTAGCATCCTCTTAAAACTCCAAATTAGGTAGTGTTAACTATTGCATGTCAAGAATTCACCCTGTCTTTAATGATGGCAAAAACTCTTCAATCCTAGTAAGCTATTAACAAAGCTACTAAGCAACTGGTTCTGACACCACTGCGAACTAGCCATGCAAACTGACCAGACCAGATATCATAGGCCAGTGTCCTCTTGACCTCCAAAATAAGACTTTAGAACTCCATCACACCATTTACTTATTCCACCTAGTTACTCATCTACCAAACTCAGATTTTCCCTCATTCATTTCACAACTAGATTGAAACAATCACAGGCACACTTCCTTTTATCATGCTTTGCAGATACTCTGTTTTTTTGTTGTAACAAACTAAAGGTTGTGGCAGCCTTTGTACCTGCATGGGTCTCTGCCTTTGTCTTATAATAAAAGAAGTATCTATTTATCTCAAACCAATCCTGTTAACTATGCTCTGCTGCCCTACTCACCTTCTAGGAACCATACACTTCTTACACTGGCTCCCTAGGTATCTCATCCATTACCGCGGCTTTAAATGTCATCTATACATTTTATCTACAGTCCAAACTTCTGCTTAGAGTACCAGCTTATACATCCTACTGCCTATCTCATTTCTCCATCTAGATGTCTCACAGGCATCTCAAACTTCATATATCCAAAACTTAACCCAATTTTCTCTTATCTCTACTATTACTAAATAGCACTAACCATCAACCCAGTTGCTCAAACCAGATTCTAGAAGTAATAGATCCTTCTTTTCCCACCATTCCCCACATTTATCAGCAATCCTTTCAGTTTAACTTCCAAAAATCTCCAATTTCCACTAGCATGAACCCATTTTGTTTAGGTCACTAGCATCTCTTCCACTGATTACTGCAATAGCCTGACTAGCCTCCTGATTCCATTCAGCACCTTCCACACAACATCCAAGGTGATCCACTTAACACTCATGTCATTCTCCTGATGAAAATAACAGCTTCTAAATGCACTCAAAATCCAAATACCTTATCGTAGTCTACAAAGGCCCACACACTATGGCCCATCTACTCCTCTGAATTTATTTTATGCTACTCTTCCCTCTGCTTCAACCACACTTTCCTTCTTTTCTCCAAGAACTAATAAGTAAGCTCTATCTTGCCTCAGTGGCTTTGCACACACTATTCCATTCTGAATGCAAATTCTCTTATCTTTCTCAAATTTTAGTTTAAATTTCATATTCCCAGAGAAGTCGTTTTTAGCCACCCTAAGATAAACCTTCCAATTGACCTATGTCCCTCTGTTATTCTCTATTTCAGTACACTGTGATATTGATGATCAAAATTTGCATTCATTGTTTGTTGTTCATGGGAGGAGTGTCTTTCTTCCCAATTAGACTATATACTCTAAAACAAAAACACTGTCTATTTCAGTCACCACTATATTACTGCACCTAGCACGATGCCTGGCATACAATACCTGAAAAATGAATAAATCCTCATATTGAAAAATTTAACGATCCTTCATTACTACCCCAAGAATGTATTGCCCCAACAGGCAAAGTATCCTTAAAACATCAAGAAAAATAATATGTAAATTAATTTTAAAAATCCACTTTGTCTTCAACTTCAGAAGTAAAACATGCTTCTATAACAACCAGAAGCACAACAGAGATTTCCCCTAGATGTGGAGAAATCAAACTGAATTGACTTCCTCTTCTTGCTCACATCTTCTAAAAAGGATGAATTACTTTGTCAAAGGCAATCCCTTTTATGCAAAATGATTATATTCCAAAAATTCATTTTTTGGTTTGAAAGTTCAGATTTGCCACAAAGAAATATCATAAACAACAGTTAGGTTCCAAATCAGACTGCTGCCCAAATCTAAAATGACCCAAAGCATATTACTAACAATATTATATCACACTAAACAGGTATCACAAGGTTTTTTGGAAAATATATGGTCAGTGCTTCAACACAAGATGTAAGGAAAACTGCTAGCAATAGCACCTGCAGAGTGTGGGTTAGAGAGGGAAGAACGAGAACACGGTTATTAAGTTGTAAGGGAGACAAGGGCTTCCGTCTAACTAACGGCACTGGGCATCTCCCTAGTCCTCTTTCCGCAACTCCAGGAACTAACCTACCTTCTTCCTCTTTCCCAGCTGTAATTTACTGTGTTAAGGCAAGGTTTCTTACATTTACTAAGCTACCAACAGTAGAAGCTTTTGTTTCTGCTTTCCTCTCTATTTGCTAAAACAAATACACAACTCTTCTAATGTTTCTAATGAGATGTCATTGCCAATAATGTGTAAAGACAAGATCTACAAGTAAAATTAATGCTTAAATAGGTTTATTGGTTTAAAAATGATATCTATGATGTTATCTCTAATATTTATTGAAATTTAAGGACAGCAGATCTTTTTTTTTTTTTTTTTTTTTTAAGGATAGCAGATCTTAATTTCACCATTCAATCACATATTCTTTTGTCCTGAAGAACTCCTTACTCTCACCCCTTTAGGTCTCCTTCCTCTCAAACTTTTAATTTCAGAGGTAAGGATGCTGAAGATCCTCTTCCCTTAATTTTAGGTGTGCCTTCTTGTTCTGGTCTCTTTAATTACTCAGATCTTCAAAAAGGGAAAGGGGAAGTAAAATGAAGACTGTTATTCTTCAGGTACACAATCAATAAATTAATCCATAAACATTTTCCAAGTACCTACCATTTGCCACACTACACTTGGCCACTGGAATATAAAATTAGCAAGTAAGAACTCCCATCCAAGAGACATACATAGTCCAAGTAAGGGACACAGACAAGTAAAATGAGCTAAAAAGATAAAAGAACAAAATGCTACAGAAGCAACCAACTTTAATGTCAAAGAGGAATGAGGTTCTAAAGATGATGTTCTACCCATCTTATGAGATGTGGGACTTCCAACATGTGCTAAGAGGAACAACCCTATAAACAATGGAGTCTCCAAATCAGATTGTGATGGGATTATGGAGAATGAATTAGGAAGAGTCTGGCAACAAGACATTTACTGCAATACTCTGGAAGCAGGACCTGACCTCAGGAAGAAGCTAAAGAAAAAGAGCCAAATATGAGAAACATGTCTAAGAATCACAGGTCTTAACAAGATTGACTATCGATGAGAAAAGATAGCTGGCTGCTTCTCCCCCTGCCTATGTCTCCGCCTCTCTCTCTGTGTGTCTCTCATGAATAAATAAATAAAATTTAAAAAAAAGAAAGAAAGAAAAGACAGCTGGAAGGCGAAGAGAAAAGCTAGAAAGCTCCTAGCTTGAGAATTAAACGGACAGTGACAAAAGCACTAAGATTTGTTTATTTAACATTAAATATATGCCAGGAGCACTTAATACACTATCATTTAATTCTCCCAAAAATCCCAAGTAGAGAGGTAGTTCCGGTTCCGGTGCGGGGACTTTCGTTCCTGGTGTTCAGTTGTCGCAGTTGGTGGGTAGTAACTGAGCCAAGATGCTGCGGAATCTGCTGACTCTTCGCCAGATTGCCCAGACGACCATAAGTACTGTTTCACGCAGGCAGTTTGAAAATAAAGTTCCAGAGAAACAAAAGCTATTTCAGGAGGATAATGGAATACCAGTGCATCTAAAGGATGGAGTAGCTGATGCCCTCCTGTATAGAGCCACTATGATGCTTACAGTTGGTGGAACAGCATATGCCATTATTAGCTAGCTGTGGCTTCTTTTCCCAAGAAGCAAGATTGACTTCAGTTCATCTCAGCAGGCAGTTGGTTCAGTTTCATTCAGCTCTCTATGGACCAGTAATTGATAAACTCAATATTTATTGACTTATACTAACTGCCACCAATAAAGCAGTCTTTACCATGAAAAAAAAAAATCCCAAGTAATAAATACTGTTTAATCCTTGTTTCGGGAGCTGAGAAAACCAAAGGACAGAGGAATTATATAACCTGGCCCAAGGTAAAAAAAAAAACAAAAAAAAAAAAGGCTAGCATATACAGAAGTGAGATTTTGAATCCAGATTAGTGTGACTTCCAAACTGGCATTTTTGGGATACCTGGATGGCTCAGCAGATGAGCTTCTGCCTCCAGCTCAGGGTGTGATCCTGATGTCTGGGATCAAGTCCCAGATTTAAACTCTCCTGTTTCAACAATCTCCAAGAAATACTAATTTAAAAACGCAAGACACAGAATGTTGTACATCATGAGCTCCCATCCCAATTGTGGGGGAAAAAAGGGGAGGATAACACACTAAAACCTATGCTCATATGTGCATAAAATATCTTTGTAAGGAAATATAAGAAACCTGTAGCAGGGTTGCCTCTGGGAGAGAAGATCAGGTGTCTGGGGTTGGGAGGTTTACCTCTTTTTCTACTCTAAGCCCTTTGATATTGTTCTAATTTCTACCATGCACTCCATGACTTTTTTTTTTTTTTTTAAGGCTGGAAACAAAATAAGACAAAATGGTAATGGTTGCTAGTTTGGGGTGGAAGGAATGTGGTTTTATTGTATTGGTTGCAATTTTCTGTAGTTTTAAAAATGAAAGTTGCAGGGGCAGCCCAGGTGGCTCAGTGGTTTAGCATGGTATTCAGCCCAGGGCATGATCCTGGAGATCCGGAATCAAGTCTTGCATCAGGCTCCATGCCTGCTTCTCCCTCTGCCTATGTCTCTGCCTTTCTATGTGTCTCTCATGAATAAATAAATAAAATCTTAAAAAAAAAAAAAAAGAATTAGCATTTTTTTTTATTTTAAAGATTTTATTTTTTATTTGAGAGAGCACAAGTGATGGGAAGGGCAGAGAGAGAGAGAGAAAGAGAAGCAGATTCCCTGTTGAGCATGGAGACCAACATGTGGCTCGATATGAGGACCCCGAGATCATGACCAGAGCCAAAGGCAGATGCTTAACTGATTGAGCCACCCAGGCACCCTTGAAGTGACATTCTTTTTTTTTTTTTTTTTAAGTTTTTATTTTAAACACCTAGTGCTCATCACAAATGTACTCCTTAATCCTCTTTACCTATTTCACCCACTCCACACCCACCTCCCCTCTGGCAACCATCAGTTTGTTCCCTAGAGTTAAGTCTGTTTCTTGAATTGTCTTTCTTTTCCCCCATTGCTCATTTGTTTTGTTTCTTAAATTCCACATGAATGAAATTATATGGTATTTGTCTTTCTCTGACTTATTTCACTCAGCATTATAGTCTCTAGATCCATCTATGTTGTTGCAAATGTCAAGATTTTTTATGCTTTTTTACAGCTGAATATTATTACATTGTGTGTAATATATACACACATATATATATCTCACATCTTCTTTATACATCCATCAATCCATCAATTGATAGACACTTGGGCTGCTTCCATATCCTGGCTCTTGTAAATAGTACTGCTATAAACACAGGGATGCATACATCCCTCTGAATTCATGTTTTTGTATTCTTTGGGTAAATAGTGACATTCTTAAATACCACTCCATTAACCAAGATAAAGTTATTCAGAAGAGAAGCAGGTTTGGATATGTTAAATTGAGGACAAAGGACTAATGTTAAGATTCATTCACATTTCACAGTAAAATCCTGATGACCATCCTACACATTTTATATAAGAAATATGTATTAGGAGTAAGATAGAGTAGACATCTACAGGGAGATAAAGAAATTATTACATACAGTGCAGGGGTGCCTAGGTGGCAGAGTTGCTTAAGCAGCCAACTCTTAGTATCAGCTCAGGTTGTGATCTCAGGGTCTTGAGACCCATGTTGGCTCTGCACTCAGTGCAGAGTCTGCTTAAGACTCTTTCTCCCTCTCCCTTTGCCCCTCCTTCTGCATGCTCGCTCTCTCTTAAAAAATATTGATAAATAAATAAACACACACACACAACCAAAACAAGAACGGGATACCTGAGTGGCTCAGTCAGCTAAGCATCTGACTTCAGCTCATGCCATGATTTCCAGGTCCTGGGATCTAGCCTGTGCTCAGCAGGGAGTCTGCTTCTCCCTCTGCTCCTCCCACCTACTCATTCTCTCTCTCTCTCTCAAATAAATAGTTTAAATTAAAAACCCTTACAGTGGAAACACCAGGTCTTGCCAGAGCGAACAATGAGAAGTGAAGTATGCTTCACTTGATGATTTTATTTCCTCCCTTCCCTTCCTTAGCACCTGCCTTTCCTGCCTCAGAGATAAGTGACCTGTACTGGTAAGAGCACTATTATGTGGTAGATCTCAAAAAATTTTTGTTGTTGTTAAGGAATGTTTTAAAAGACTTTATTTGAGACAGAGAGAGTGTGCACACACAAGCCACGGAAGAGGCAGAGAGAAGAGAAAAAGAAGCAGATTCCCTGCTGAGGAAGGAGCCCAATGTGGAGCTCAATCCCAGGACCCTGAGATCATGACCCGAGCTGAAGGCAGATACTTAACCGAATGAGCCACCAGGCACCTCGATTTTTTTAAGGTAGGTTCTATGCCAAATGTGAGGCTTGAACTCACAACCCTGAGATCAAGAGTTATAAGCTCCATGAATTAAGCCAGCCAGGGTGCCCTGATTCAAGAAATATCAACGGCAAAGGGCTGCAGCAGAGAGTAATATACTGGTTAGAGTTTCAACAAATTTTCCATTAAGTCTGACTTCACCAGATCTTACTGCAACATGTTTAATCTGTTCCTTTCCCCCACCAGTATCACAGTATCACAGGGATGCTATCAAGCTTCTATAAAGTAGGACCTGAAAATGTTCTTAGAAATCAACCCCATCTAGGAACTCCTGGGTGGCTCAGTGTTTGAGTATCTGCCTTCAGCTCAGGGTGTGATCCCGGGGTTCTGGGATCAAGTCCCACATTGGGTCCCCACAGGGAGCCTGCTTCTCCTCTGCGTCTCTGTGTGTCTGTCGAGAGAGAGAGAGAGAGAGAGAGAGAGAGAAAGAGAGAAAGAGAGAGAGAGAGAGAGAGAGAGAGAGGGAGAGGGAGGGAAAGGGAAAGAAAGAGAAAGAGAGAAAGAGAAAGAGAGAAAAAGAAAAAGAAAAATAAAGAGAAGAAACGAAACTCAGTCTAAATTCTTCCTATAGATAAGGAAATCAGGTCCATTGGGGTTAGTGGTTTGCTTGAGCCCCAACAATTCCTCAGTGGCAGAGCTAAGATTAAAATTCAGTTCTCACGGACACCTGAAATGTTAACTGAATCGATAGTCAGCATGAAAAAAATGGGTTCACAGACTAAATTTATGTTCATTCAGCTCTGCCCAAAGTAAACATGCTTCGCAGGCACAGAAAAACCTTGTCCACCAAAGAGACTGCTATTTCATTAGGATCTCCAAGAGCTACACTGAAATACTCAAACGATTCCATTTCTGTTTTAATACTATCCATATACTGGAATAGCAATTTATTGATATATAATGGACCTCATCCCTACCATACACTTACCAGTTCATTACCAAGAAGCTAATCAATTCAAGATCTATACTAAGGGAGACACCTGGGTGGCTCAGTGGTTGAGCTTCTGCCTGCGGTTCAGGGCGTGATCCCAGACTCCAGGATTCATAAGGAGTCCCCCACTGGGCTCCTTACAGCCTGCTTCTCCCTCTGCCTGTGTCTCTGCCTCTCTCTCTGTGTTTCTCATGAATAAATAAATCTTTTTAAAAAAATATATATATATATACACACACTAAGGAAGCTAAGAAATTATTCCAGAAATTTATGAACTAGACCATGGAAACTATAATTCAAGTGGTCTTAGGAGGTCCTGCCTAGAACCAGCCAAAACTACACAAGTCTTTCATCATCAAGTCATTCTCCCAACAACAAATGTGAATGAAGAAATATTTAAACAATGCATGTCTTTAACTGATAATAGCAACTACAAGCATACCTCATTTCATTGTGCTTCGCTTTACTGCATTTTTTATAAATTGAAAGTTTATGGTAATCTTGTGCCAAGCAAGTCTATCTGTGTCATTTTCCAACAGCATTTGCTCACTTTCTTCCTCTGTGTCACATTTTGGAAATTTTTGCATTATTTCAAACCTTCTCAGTATATTTGTTATGGTGATCAGTGAGTGACCTTTGATGTTACTATTGTATAATTATTTTGGATACCACAAACCACACCCATATGATGGCAAACTTAATTGATAAATATGGCTGGCGTGTGTTCTAACTGCTGCCTGGGCATTACCCCATCTCTCTCCCATTTCTTAGCCTCCCTATTCCTTCAGACAAAATAATATTAAAATTAGGCCAATTAATAACTCTATTATGGCTTCTACATGTTCAAGTGAAAGGAAAAGTTGCACATCTCTCACTTTAAATCAAAAGCCTAAAAAAAAAAAGAAAAAAAAAAAGAAAAAAAAAAAATCAAAAGCCTAGTGTTGAAAACTGAGATAGGCTGAAAGCTAGGCCTCTTACACCAACTTGTAACGCAGAGGAAAAGTTCTTGAAAGGAAAGGGCTAGTCCAGTGAACACAGGAATGATGAGACAACAAAACAGCTTTACTGCTAATATGAAGAAAGTTTTAATGGTCTGGACAGAAGATCAAACCAACCACAACATTCCCTTAAGCCAAAACCTAATCCAGAGCAAGACCCTAACTCTTCTATTCTAAGAAGGTTGAGAGAGGTGAGGAAGCTGCTGAAAAGTCTGAAGCCAGCAGAGGCTGGTTCATGAGGTTTAGGAAAGAAGCTATCTCCACAGCATAAAGTACAAAGTGAAGCAGCAAGTGCTGATGTAGAAGCTGTAGCAAATTACGCAGGAGATCTAGCCAAGATCATTAATGAAGGTAACTACACTAAACAAATGTAGCCAAAACAGCCTTTGTATTAAAAGATGCCTTCTACAACTGCCATAGCTAGAGAGAAGCCAATGCCTGGATTCAAAGCTTCACAGGAGGGATCTCTGGGTGGCTCAGCGGTTTAGCCCCTGCCTTTGGCCCAGGGCGCTATCCTGGAGTCCCGGGATCGAGTCCCACATCGGGCTCCCTGCATGGAGCCTGCTTCACCCTCTGCCTGTGTCTCTGCCTCTCTCCCTCTCTGTGTCTTTCATGAATAAATAAATAAAATCTTAAAAACAAAACAAAGCTTCAAAGGACAGGCAGTCTGTCTTGTTAGGGGCTAATGCAGCTGGTGACTTGAAGCTGAAGCCAATGCTTACTTGATTACTCCAAAAAATCCTAGGGCCCTTAAGAATTACTCTACTCTGCCTGTGTTCTATAAATGGAAAAACAGAGCCTGGAGGATAGCTCTCTATTTACAATGTGGTTTAATGAATATTTTAAGCCCACTGTCCTTCTGAGTTTGGGCAGACTCCCATTTTAGCCTTTGAACTTTCAGTGTCATGAAATATCTCTGAGAGTTCCTTTAAAACAATTTTTTTTGCTGGTGTTACTTTCTATGAGAATCTTCATCCTTTTTGTCACATCACTTTCCTCACGTATGTCAATAAATCTGCCTTTCACTAAATCCTTTAGGCTGCATATATATTCTCTCCAATGGCAACAAGTACCCACTGTCCCATGGTGAGCTATTTTCTTTAACTGTTCATCTATGTTTGATTCACTTCGGGTATTTTATCTTTTTGTTTCTTTGTTGCATATTTATCTTTGTTGTCCAATTTCTTCTTTCAATGATCCATTTTTATAAAACAGCTCATGAGTTTATCAGTGGGAGACAAAGAGGCAACACAGCTACACATTTTGCTATCTATGCATGAAGTGTGAAACAAATACACAAGTAACAAATCACGGACAGACTCTGAAATAAGTGACATGACTAGTCATGATGCACATCTGTTATTTACATAATGAGCTGGGGACTGAAAAATGAGAAGTTTTCACTTCATGCAATTATTCATAAAGTATGGTGGTAACTAAAATGTAAATCCTATTGTCGGATGCTACTTAACTAAACTGTGATAACTGAAATGTGTATACTCAAAAAGTGTGCAAAGCACACTTTTGGTTTCCAAAAATCTGTCTTTTATTTTTTAAGTCTTTTATTTTTTTTATTTTTTTCTTAAGATTTTATTTATTTATTCATAGAGATGCAGAGAGAGAGAGAGAGGCAGAGACACAGGCAGAGGGAGAAGCAGGCTCCATGCAGAGAGCCCGACGTGGGACTCGATCCAGGGTCTCCAGATCACGCCCTGGGCTGCAGGCGGCGCTAAACCGCTGCGCCACCAGGGCTGCCCTGTTACAGTCTTTTAAAAATGCTTTTAATCTGTAAGCAAATGCTGTGTACTGCTTCAAAGTTTACATATCATTCAAACTGCCAATATATTTCAATTAAAGTACCCCATTCAGTTTTAAATTTAAAAAATTATTATTTTACATTAAGACTTCAATGACTGACTAAAGCAGATAGACCAACCAATTAAAGAAAACATTTAGAACCTAAACTGATAAAAGTAACAAATTGGTGTATCTTTGATATAGCTGTAGTGACTGAAAATTTAGGAATTCACTCATCAAAACAGTATTGGGGCACCTGGGTAGCTCAGTTGAGAGTCCCAACTCTTGATTTCACCAAGTCATGATTCAGGGTAATGAGATCAAGCCCGGGACAGGCTCCATGCTCACTGGGGAGTCTGCCTGAGTTTCTCTCTCTCCCTCTCCTTGTGCCCCTCCCCCTGCTTGCACTAACTCTTTCTAAAAAATAAATCTTAAATAAATCTTAAAAAAAAAACCCAGAATCAATTAAACTTAAAAATTGCCTCTTGAAGTTATTTACAAGCCCAAGAGAATAATGTTTACAATTTCAATTTGTTACTTTATACTGAAAAATATATTAACCCAAAGTAGCTGAGAAATTTTACCAGATAACATGTATGCAATTACAGAATGCCCACAAATAAAAGATATACCAATTATTCATTTCCAGAAGGTGGATAACTTTCTATCCAATCTGGAAGGCTTACTATTGGTTCAACTTGGCTTATTTCCTACGAGATTTGACTGGGGAGTCCATGAAATACCAACATCTGACAAATTCTGAGAGTAACACCAGGGTTGAAATCACCAGTTAGTATCTGACTCTCAGAAATACTAATTGGATTTGTCTTTTAAAGGTGATGAGAGGCACCTGGGTGATGCAATCAGTTCAGTGTCCAACTCTTGGTTCCAGCTTAGGTCTAATCTCAGGGTGGTGAGATTGAGCCCCATGTTGGGCTCCACAGTTAGCAGGGAGCCTGCTTCAGATTCTCTCTCTCTTACTCTGCCCCTCCACACTGCACACACATTGTCTTTCTCTCTCTAAAATAAATAAATCTTAAAAAAAAAAAGAGCGGGGGAAGGGTGATGGGGAACCTGGTGGCTCAGTCAGTTCAGTGTCTGCCTTCTGCTCAAGTCATGATCCTGGGGTCCTGAGATCCAGCCCTGCACCGGGCTCCCTGCTGAGTAGACTGTCTGCTTCTCTTTCTCCCTCTGCCCCCTCCCTCGCTTGTGCTCTCTCTCCCCCCATCTCAAATAAATAAATAAAATCTTAAGAAAAAAAAAAAAGTAACTTAGAATATCTTATTGGCTTTGGCATTTTATTTTTTTTATTTAAGATTTTATGTATTTATTTCAGAGAGAGAGAGAGAGAGAGAGAGCGCGCACGAGAGAGGGTAAGGTCTGAGGGAGAAGTAGACTCTCCACTGAGTGGGGAACCCCACTCGGGGCTGGACCTCAGGACTCCAGGATCATGACCGGAATCGAAAGATGAAGCCCAGTTGACTGAGCCACCCAGGTGCCCTGGTTTGGCATTTTAAATTTATCTCAGAAAGTACTGATAAATCTTTTTTTTTTTTTTTTTAAAGATTTATAGGGGATCCCTGGGTGGCGCAGCAGTTTGGCGCCTGCCTTTGGCCCAGGGCGCTATCCTGGAGACCCGGGATCGGATCCCACATCGGGCTCCCGGTGCATGGAACTTGCTTCTCCCTCTGCCTATGTCTCTGCCTCTCTCTCTCTCTCTGTGTGTGTGTGTGTGACTATCATTAAAAAAAAAAAAAAAATTAAAGATTTATTTATTTATTTATGATAGACATAGAGAGCCTGCATGGGCAGGCTCCATGCAAGGAGCCCGACGCAGGACTTGATCCCAGGTCTCTAAATTCACATCCTGGACTGAAGGCGGCGCTAAACCGCTGAGCCACCGGGGCTGCCCTCAGCACTTATTTCTTAAGCCTGTCATGTCACTGGCTTCCCCAAGACTGCTCTTCCATCATCATTAGACTTCTTTCAGTTCCTCAAATGGCCACCCTCTCTCCTCCACTTCTCATCCTCTCCTAACCTGTTGTTCTTTCATCCCATGCCTTTAGGCTAACATCCTCTACCACTACTGGTTAACTCCCACTCCACCTTCAACTCTCAGCTTAAAAGTTATTTCCTCCAAAAATCCTTCCCTATATACCAGGTGACATTGCCCAGCAAATACTCCAGTAGCTATTTCAATCATCATAACACTCATCACACTATAGCAATTACTTACTTAAAGATTGTCTTGTCCCTATGACTGTAAGATGAGAATAAGGAATGAGCTAATTTTGTCACTTCCTGTCTCTCCCATTCATAGTATACTGTCTAGCATTCAGGAGGTTCTCATTTACAATATTAAGTGGGTGAGTGAAGGAATAATAGAGAATATCATCTCCTCACTGACTGAACTTTTATCTTTCCTCTCTATAATCTTACTTTCTACTTCTCCAAGCTGTTATCCAATACATCATGAACAGTGCAATCACAATCTAGAATGCCTTTCTTCCTAACTTTTCACTCTGGCCCTCTTCAAATAAGACTAGTCATTGCTCATTCTTCTAAATTTCCGTCATCTTCCTATACCACTTTTTTTTGGCACTTCACAACCAGACTATCAACTCAAAGCAATCTTCTGTTTTCATCTTGGTATGAGAAAGCTGCTCACACTTTAAGCAGAGACTATGCCCCCATTACCTAATATAAAGCTTGGCCCTCCCTAAATGTTTGCTACTGCTACTCCTAATGTGGTCAAGTTCATGAACTACTTCTATCCCCAAAGAAGTCTCCTGCTATATACCTCTATAACCTATCAAAAATAGGGCTTGAGTATATAGAATTATTTTTATACAGGAATGTTTACACACAAATGTCCCATCTCACTCTAAAGCCTTTCTTTCATAGTCTGAGTTAAGGCATTTATTTATGCCTCAAACCCATGAGCTAAAATACTTAGTAGTGAGATATTCCAGAGGTCCATTAGGATCCTCAATGAAACAATTATTATAACTAGTACTTAGTAGGTGCCAAGAACTAAGTACTTTACATATACACAATCATTTAGTCCTCACGACAAACCTATAAAGTAAATATATTATTTTACTTGTAAGGAAACCAAGTCACAGCAGTGTTACATAATTTGGTACAAGGTGACAAAGCTTATAGAGAGTGAAGCCAGTATTCAAACCCAGGCAGTCTGGCTTCAGGTAATATACTCAGAGAGTTTGGAACCATTCAACAAAACTTACAAAAGCAAAAAAATAAGAGGTTTCTGGTTAAATACTACATAAGCACAATGAAAAAAAATTAGACTACTTCAATCTACAATTCAAGTTTACATTTTAGGTTTACACAATATTTGAAGTATAACTTAAGATAGCATTTACTGAGCTCTTACTAAGCATTCTACTAATTACCAGGGATTCTGTTAATCGTTTTAATACCATACTTAGTTCTCATATTAACTCCAAGAAACGGGTAAGTAAACTAAGGTTAAGAGAGATTAAATAATCAAGTTAAATAAGATGCCACAGTCACATATAACTATAAGTAGCCATGTCTTAGACTAAGTTCTTAAACACTAACAAAGTTTACCTTTTAAAGGCATTTGCCTAAACCAGAATTTTTATTCATTGGACATACCTTCACACTAGCATAGTTTATCTATAATTCTGTATATATTGGAGCATAAAACCTATTGCTTCTAAAACATTCTTGTCATTTTTCTTATAGTATTACCAGTAGTGATGCAAGGTAGCGCAATAAAGTTAAAACATTCCTAATATGGTAAGAGAACATTACTATCTGGCTTCTTTATAAAAGAAACTTCCTCAATCTTTTATAAAATACCATTATTTCTCTAGCTCAGTAAAAGGGAAAAACTTACATACCACTGAAACAGTCTGGACTACAATCATCATCATTACTACATTGACTTCATATGTATTAAGTAATTTAATTCTTTAATAATATGATAAAGTTACTATTATTATCCTCATTTTACAGCTGAGCAATCAGAGGCACAGACAGTTAAGTCACCCAGCACAAGGTTGTATAGCTAGAATATGGTAAAGTCAGGACTGTCACACCAGTAGGCTACCCCCCACCCTAGTCTATGCTTCACAAGAGCATTCTATCACAGCAATAGAATGCCAATACTGTGCATAAAACTGTAACCTGATAACAGCAATCATTTGCTTTTTTCCAAGTTATTTTTAATTTCAAAAGTTATAAAATTCAAGAATTATACTAAGGAATATTAAGCTGGGAGGCACTTATCCAATAGACATCTTCATCTACCATCAATAATACTGGCACTTTATTAGATGCTTTATTCACAATTCTGAGTGTTCCATTAAGAAAAAGATGTCTAAATCATCATTACATGGATACTTTAAAATTATAATCAACCTTTAAAATATCTGATACAGTTTTTAGTTACAGCATAATATAAAAATAAGATAAATATCTGAGAAATGATTCACTATAAATTCTAAAGCAGATTTCATCTCTGAGCTGGAGGTTGTCAGTTTCCTAACCTTGAAAATTGTATACAGGTTGCCCAAGGAAACACGGAAGGTAGCTGCTGGTCCTTATACAACTAGATAGTAGATAATCGAGTCCAAAAACATGAATCATAATAAGAAAAAATCATGAATCATGAAGAAAATCCAAATGTTAACCTTACATTTTACTCATTCACTGCTTATCATCTTCTTTTATATATACTAATTCACTTAGAAGAATTATTGAAAAGCAGAAGATATAGTTTTCAAAACAGTTTACCAGGTCACTCTAGGAGAGTCACTACGAATAAATAGTATTCTTAGTGAAGTACACCAGGATTTGAATGATCCTCCTATCCACAACAAGCCTTCGGTAGATATATCATCTAGTTTAACGAGTTACCACATTTGAGGGGCACCTGGGTACCTCAGTGGTTGAGTGTCTACCTTTGGCTCAGGTCGTGATCCCAGGGTCCTGGGATCGAGTTCCTCATCAGGCTCTCTGCAGGGAGCCTGCTTCTCCCTCTGCCTATGTCTCTGCCTCTCTCTGTGTGTCTCTCTGAATAAATAAACAACATCTTTAAAAGAGAGGAAAGAAAAAAAAGAAAAGAATGATAAGCCATAGACTAGAAGGAAATACTGCAAAACACGTATCTGATAAAGGACTTATATCTAAAATATATAAAGAATACCTAAAACTCAGTAAGAAAGAAATACAATTAAAAAAAAAACAGGCAGAAGATATGAAGACATTTCAGTAAAATGATACACAGATGGCATACACACATGTGAAAAGCTCCCCATCATTAGTCATTAAGAAAATGTGAATTATAGGGCGCCTGGGCTCAGTTGGTCAAATGTCTGCCTTCGGCTCAGGTCAGGATCCCAGGCTCCCTGCTCAGTAGGGAGTTTGCTCCTCCCCTCTCCCTCTGACACTCCCACCCTCCCTTGTGTTCTTGCAAGCACTCTTTCTCAAATAAATAAATTAAAAAAAAAAAAATGTGAATTAAAGCCACAATGATACCCCTACATACTTATTAGACTGACTAAAATTAAAAATATAAACAAAAAGACCTGACAATACCAATGCTGGGGAAGGACCCAGAGCAACTGGAACTCTCAAACTTTTTTTTTTTTCAGTTCTGGTACAATACTGACAGGCATGCAAAATACCGTGGCCCTTGGAAAAGTTGACAGTTTTTTAATAAATTTTAAGCATATACTTAGGATTCTATCCAGGAATCCCACTCCTCAATAGTTACTCAAGAGAAATGAAAATATATGTTCGTGCAAATGTTCTGCAGCAGCCCTATAAATAATCTCTCCAAGCTGGAAACAATACAAATGCCCTTCAACTGGTGAATGGATAATCTTGGTACACATCCATACAATGACTACACAGCAATAGAAAAAACTACTTTTACACTCATGATACATAGATCTGAATGTATTATGCTAAAAAAATTTTTTTTAGTCAAATGTACTATGCTAAGTGAAAGAAACAGACTTAAAGCTACATGCTCTGTGGTTCCATTTATAGGACATTCTAGTAAAGGCAAACTAACAGTGTTTTTCAGGATCTGGGATTAAAGGGATGACTTATTACAAAGGAACACAAGGAAACTTCCCAGAATGATGGACATCTATATCTTAATTATAGTAGTTTAACATGATGATATAAATTTGTTAAAACTCAGTACACTATACCAAGAGAATGAATGTTAATGTATGTAAATTATGTCTCAGAAAGCTAGACATTAAGAAAAAACTAATAAAAAATGCAATTATGCAAATAACTTGTTACAAAGGAATTATAATGAATATGAATTTGTAAACACAAATCCAACTGTAGAACATCACAACTCAATTAAAAAATTATTGGGATGCCTGGGTGGCTCAACGTTTGAGTATCTGACTTCTGCTCAGGGAATGATCTCAGAGTTCCAGGATCAAGTCCTACACTGGGCTCCCTGCATGCAGCTTGCTTCTCCCTCTGCCTGTGTCTCTGCCTCTGTCTCTCATGAATAAATAAAATCTTTTAAAAAATTATTTAAAAATATTCCTTTAGAATATTCATTTAACTCCCACTGGGCATATGCATCATTTTGTAACACACCATGGCATTAGCATTAATATTTATTTCAGTAAAGTAATTATTTAAATAAAAACACTGCATACATTAACTTTTTCCTGAAACCACTTAGTTTCTAAATGGGCTCAACGTTTTCATGTGCCAAGAAACAATTTTGTATCATTCCTTTGTAATAACTGAATAAGACACATCACTCCTATAAAAGGAATTAATTTACTACTAATGCCTTCATGGTTATAAATTTTTCAAACCTCTGTAATACCATCATCCACCTATTGGTCCATTCAACTTCAGAAACCTCATGAAAACAGCAGTTAAACAGCTTTTGTTATATTAAAGAGGTAGGTGTGTGTTTGGAAGTGAGAGGAAGGGTGAAATGATAGCTATTTTTATTATTATTGGTAGTGAGAACACAAAACAGTCCCAAACTAAACTCCTTCTGAGTACAATTCTCTACTTTCAAAGCTGGAACCCATTAAATAGTTTAGATTATATTTTAACTCCTTTTAAAAGCAGTTCTTTTTTTCCCCCCAGTTCAGTATCACAATACCACTGAAAAAACTGCCACTCTCATGTGTATAGTACTAAAAGTTTATAAATGCATTTCACACATATTATCTCTTAATCCTCACCAAAACCTATGAGATAGTGTGTTAATTTTCTTTTTGTAAATGTCAAAACCCTCTTAGAAGATTAGATTAGTTGTCGAAAGATTACACAAATGATTTAAGTGTCAGGGCCAGAACGCTGTTTTGTATTACTCTGTGTATACATTAGCAAGAACAATCTGAAGACAGAGAACATTATAGGAAAGCTTATACCTAACAATGTCTAAAAATATTAGCAATACTTGGTAGTCACTGCATATATACCCCTAACAATGTCTAAAAATATTACCAATACTTGGGAGCCACTGCATATATTAAAGGAGACTGAGTAAAGAATAGTTTAGTGACAACTAAATGTGGAATGGAATCCTGGATGGAAAAAAACAAAGGCCATTACTTGAACAAGTGGCAGGGATGCCTGGGTGGCTCAGTGGTTGGGCATCTGCCTTTGGCTCAGGGCATGATCCTGGGGTCTGGGGATGGAGTCCCACATTGGGCTTCCTACAGAAGCCTGCTTCTCTCTCTGCCTATGTCTCTGCCTCCTCTGTCTCTCATGAATAAATAAATAAAATTGTTTTTAAAAAACAATCAAGTGGCAAATACAAGTGAACATGGATGCATATTAGACAATACTACTGAATTAATGTTTAATTTCCTAAATTTCTTAAAAAAGATTTTATTTATTCATGAGAGACACAAAGAGAGAGAGGCAGAGACACAGGCAGAGGGAGAAGCAGGCTCCATGCACGGAGCCCAATGTGGGACTCGATCCCAGGACTCCTGGACCACGCCCTGAGCCAAAGGCAGCCGCTCAACTGCTGAGCCACCCAGGTGTCCCTGATTTCCTAAATTTGATAACTAATGTAATATGTAAGAGAAAGTCCTTGTTCTTAGGTAATACATATTTTAAATATTCAGGGATGAAAGGTTATGATGCCTGCAACTTACTGAAAGTGATTCAAAAGAATATGTGTACAGAGAAATCAAATGGCAAAAATGCTAACTGGTGACCTAAATAAAGATTATACAGTGCTCAGGGGTTTTTTTGTTGTTTTTTTTTTTTAGATTTTATTTTTTATTTTAGGCAGAGAGCGAGAGAGATCACATGGGGGAGGGAGGCTCTCTGCTAAGTAAGCTGAGAGCCTGATGTGGGGCTTGATCCCAAGATCCTGAGATCATGAGCTGAGATGAAGGCAGCCACTTAGCTGACTGAGCCACCCTGTGTCCCACTCACAGTTACTTTTATTACTGAACTTATAAGACTGAAATTTCAAAAAATAGAGATGAAAATAAAAAAATAAAACATTAATTTTCTTTCAATTTTCTTTAATAGCTATTAGACATCTCTAAGGGGATCTTTTGTTAAATAACTGAATAAATAAAGATACATTCTCGCAGGTGCCTGGGTGGTTCAGTCAGTTAAACATCTGCCTTCAGCTCAGGTCATGGTGATACCAGGGTTCTGGTATTGAGTCCCAGGGACAGGCTCTGTGCTCAGCAGGGAGCCTGCTTCTCCCTCTCCCTCTGCCATTTCCCCTGCTGCACTCTTTCAAATAAATAAATAAAATCTTAAAAAAAAAAAGAAAGATACTTTCTTTTTAGTGCCTGTATAAACAAGTTAACTCTAGTTGGAATCAAACAGTATTTGTTGATTTTTAAAAAATAGGGTACAAAACATGACAGCAAGCAATACATAATACATCTGAGGAATAGCTCATACTTTTTTGTGGTATGAGAATTTTAGTAAAATTTTTCTCCCATCCCATTCCAAAATATTTAAATATGTTTTTATAATCTTCATACATTTCAAAATAAGTACTGTGAATCTGCACCACATAGATATTTCCATTAATTCAACCATAAGTCCTCCAGGGGAAAAAAACAACAACAGGATTTCAATAGCATAGACACCATTTCACTAAATAAACATGCCTTCCCCAAGGAGCACTAAGCACAAGTAGGAGAAGGGAGCTGTCCAGTTACACATGCTTTTCTCCTTGTATTCATCTTGCCAAGCTTCATTCCTAGTGTTTAAAGTATTTTTTTGCAACAAATCCCCTAATGCAAGCCAACCTCTTCATCTGATGCTCAACTAAAGAAATTTATTTTTAAAGTTTCTGAAGGAAAAAAAAAATAATAATAAAGTTTCTGAAGGAAAAATTAGCTATTTTTTGCACATCTGGGAGATGGAATAAATGTATAATATAATTCATGAACACTTTAAGGGAGTTTTAGGAGTTATTTTAACATCGATTTTTTTTGTCATATGTGCCAACTTCACAGCCTAACTCCGTCTGAACATGCAATTCCAACATAAATGTACTCTATTTCATTATTTATAGCAAGAACATAACACTTCAATGCAAAGAGGACTTCTTTATACAGGCTACAATTCAGAAACAGTCCTCAAACTTTCTAGGTCAACTCATCTTTTTTTTAGTTACTCCTGAGTCCCCCAAATTGTACTTTTTTCTCTGGATTATTATTTAACTTGATTTAACCCAACTTCTACATTCTTCCTACTCACAGAATTAGAGTGAAAAGAAACTCAGAAATCAGTCCATTATTCCTCCCTCCAAGCTCACAGAGTTGCCGGCTAGACACCGGTAAGTTCCATAGAAGAATAAATTCCTTATCCTCTAACTAATACGAATTTTTACAGAAAGGTAATATTAAATTGTACATAGAAGCTCAGAAAAGAAAAAAGAAAAAAAAAGTTCAGAAGACACTTATAAAGTGTTCTGAAAACGCAGTGAAACAAAGCACCTCTTCACTTCGAATCCTCCATACTAAGTTTTGACTACTAGTGAGTAGACAGTTTTAATATTTCTTGATCTCTAGAGGAACATAAGGAAAATCCCATAAAATTGGGGCTCCTCCTTACAATTTATTTTTTGTACAATTAGTTTATTTGCTGTCATCTCATTCTTTGTCCCTAATGTTTTATTAACTCTACTTTTAAATAAAAACAGACACAAAATAAACTATACAGATTTGAAAATTATTTTTTAAAAAACTACAATAAATTTTTCAAGTTCTATTTCAAACTGTCAACCTGGATTTTTAAAAAATAGAGGGCAGAAAACAATTTTTCATTTCAGAATGAGGTATAAACATAGAAGGGACCAATCTTGCGATTGTCTGTCTAGTATCATCCTAAATTAAGTCAAAGATGCAAAACATTTTCTGTGACATCAGGATATAATTCCCTAAAGCCCACTTCTTCATAGCATACACTCTTTATGTTTCTTTTAAAAGGTTACTGCATAATGACATATGAGGTTTACACTAAAATTTAAAGGAGGCCTTTCAGATCTTTGAATCAAAGTCATGAATCAAAGAATCATGATTTAATGACCTTAACTGAAGTGCAAAAGCTCTTTATAAAATACTAACTAAATAATGATGCTGACACATACTAAGGAAGCATTTATTTACTTTTTTAGCTTGCTCAATTAAGTGACTAAGTCTGGGCTGAATGCAATAAGGCTGACCTGCAGGGGTCAACCCAGGAGTTGTGTTACAATCTTTTTTCCTTAATCACAGACTTCTTTGATAATCTAATAAATGCTAAAAAGCCTCTTCTCAGAAAATTCCCTACATGGACAGAGATACAAAATTTTGTTTTTTTATTTTTCAAGTATTTTTTTATTTAAATAATCTCTACACCCAATGTGGGACTTGAACTCATGACCGTGAGATGAAGAGTCACACACACTTCTGACTCAGCCAGCCAGGTGCCCCACTTACAAAATTTTAATACAACCTTGAAGGGAGGTGTCATTACACAATCTATTAATCCCAGGGAAACAATTATCATTGATTACATAGAAAGAAAGAGTTAAAACTTAATGCTCTTGGTATTCATACAGATTCTGATCAGAACAAGGGGACCAGACAGGCATCTGGAGTCAAAGGTTGGTGAAAGCTGTGATAACCTTCTGTTCCACCGTACCAAAACTATTCAAAGGCCACAGCAGCCAGGTTCTGCCAACTGTCCATCCCTGCTCTGTGATCCCAAGACACAAGGCCCTGTGCCATCTCTACCTCTAATCATCTAGATTCTGCAAGCTGCTTTGATCTACTGCAGTTGCTGACAAGTAACTACCCAGTCCACCCTTTAATACCTTTGGTGACACAACTCAGCGTTTCAAAAGACAAGCCATTGCAGTTTTAGGCAATGCCGAAAAATTATGAAGTTCCTTTCTAATCTGACTAAAGGGGTTTGTAAACTTTAAATGCTGCCCTACTGAATTTCTTCTCTTTTCACTTACCAATAGGTAACAAAATAGCTTATCATTCAGTATTTGATACCAATCCTAAAACCAGAAGCAAAAAATCATAGTTCTACTTGCACCAAACAGATAAGTCAGAATAATGATGAAAAGCACTTTCTACTTGCAAATCAAAATGGAAGATCAGTACTGGTTCAGTTCGAGAAAAATGCAAGGTTTCCACCTACACAGCATCTCCTACTTTTCAGGGCTTCTTTTCACTGCATAAAAAATTTTAAATGTATCAACATTAAAAGATTCAGAGTACAGTCACCAACATTAAAAGATTCAGAGTACAGTCACTTAAATTAACATCAGTTCTGTCTGCAAATAGTATTCTCTATATTTCTATTTATACCTGTGATTCTGTAATAAACAGTTCTAATCAATACAATATAAATATAGAAGTCATTACTTATTTATCAGATAAAGCCTGGCTTTCAAGAACTTTAAGTTGTCTCAGTCACCTTCAATGGCTCCTTTTTCACACTAAGAAATATCTCATATTGAAACCAATGTATCAGTAAGGTCCAGTTATCATATATATAAGCAACCTCTGATGCAAATGCTTGTTTCCTTCGAAAAGAAAGGAAATATTAAAAATTATACTTTCTATTTTCTTCCTTAAATAATCCCACGCTAATGCTGGAAAAAAAAAAAGATTCACAGATATTACGAAAAGTGATTTATACAGTCAAATCAGATAAGAACAACGTTAACCAACAGTTAATTGGATTACCAATATAGTAAAATCTCATTTACAAAGGACTACCCGAGGGGGGCTTGCTTTCCTGGGCCAAGTCTCAGAAAGCCAAACAATGCACAGCCCTAAGAAGAGTCTATCTTGTAAGGAGCTTCTTTTTGGTCCTTCAATAATTACACCACCTATAGAGATACAAAGATGATCCACCTAAATGAATTCTACACTATTCTGCAAATACCATTATAGGGCACCAGTTCCATAAATTTATATGGTAGGTTTGCAACAATCTCTTGGTAAAGAAATACATTTCCTGATAAATAAGCACTTCTCTAATTTTCCAGAGTGGCTTGAAGAATGAAAGCCGTGTTTTAAAAAGGCAATAAATAAATAAATAGATAGATAGATAAATAAATAAATAAATAAATGGCAGTGCCACACTTCACCTTACCACAACTGCATGACCTGCAAAAGGCATGTTAAGCTCATGAAGACAGACCTCTGAGCCTTTCTCTTGTGATAAACTCATATTTAGAATTATTTTAGTTGATTCTTAAATTTGAAAATTTCATGCATCACGAGCAAAATATTGTACTACAGAATTTTCTTACAGTCCCTATTGTTGGATACCCTATTATTTAAATGGATTCAGTTTTAAATCAATGCAATATATACTTGTACCCAAGCAAATACTATGAATCTCGAATTAGTTTAATTATGCCTGTTTTTTTAGCATAAAATTATTTCATGAGCTTAATATACAATTGAACACTCGAAATAGCTTTTTTAAAGCACAGACTTCAGATAGTCCAAACACTGCCCCACCCCTGGTAAGAGTGGTTGACTGGAACATTTTAATACACTCCATCACGTATAGTACGGCTATAGAACCTTCATTATTGGCGCAAGAAGCTGCACATTTTCCAGTACAGTTTATTCTTTAAAAAAAATGTTTGCATCATCCTCAATACCAGATGTCACCAACACTCAGGTGCGCTGAAGATACGTGATAACCACAAGCCCTGTAATATCCCCCCTCTCAACATAAATGCGCACTTTTGTCATTTCTTCTAACGTGAAGTCGCTGAATGTAAAATAATAATAATAATAATAATAATAATAATAATAATAATAATAATAAGGCGTTCTCGCCAGTAACCACACAGTTAGGTCTATTAATTGGGAGGCAGGAATCACCACATTAAGAAAATTTCAAACAGTAACAACGCAAAACACAACACAAAGGTGAAAGGTCTTTTTTGCTTAATTATTGAAAGATCTTACCATTTTCAAAAGTGTCTGCGGGATGCCGAGCAAGAGTTCCAAAACCCACCCCTCCCCCAGCCGTAAGCCGCTCCCGCCTCCCCCCGCCCCCCGCCCCGGCCGCCGCCTCAGCCTGGAGGTCTTTATCTAGACCCGGCTGCGACGCTACTCACCAAGTTTCTCCACCAGCTTGAGCATCACCCCTCCAATGTGCACCTCCCCGGTCACCCTGAGGGTGACATCGCGGTTCAGGTCTGTCACATGAACGCTCAGTTCCCACGTCCCGTCCGCGTAGCAGCCATCTGGCATCCTTATCCCGTCCAGAGCCATGGCTCCTTCCTGCGAGCACGGAGGAAATGGCTCTCGTCAGCGTCACTCCCCCAAAGGTAGGCGAATCCCACCGAATTCGCGGAGTCCGCGGCGGAGCGGGAGGAGGTGGAGGACCCGAGGGTTTCCGCACGAACTCGGGAGGGCGGCGAGGCGAGGCGAGGCGAGGCGGGGAGGGACTGCGGGCGGGACTGCGGGCGGACTCCGCGCCCTTCCCGGCCGGCGCCCCGCGCTCCCGCCCCGCGGCGGCCCTCGCCGGCCCTCGCCGCCCCAGCCCAGCGGCCCTCGCCTAGCGGCCCGCGGCGGGCTTCACCTGCCGGCCTGCGCTCCGCACCGCGGCCCGCCGAGACGCCGCCCGGGGGCCCCACGTTCCACCTCGCCGCCCTCGCTCCCCCTCAGGTCCCGGCCCGGTCCCGGCCCCTCACCGCGCGCTCCTCGCGCTCCCGGCCGGGGGCTCGCGCAGCAACAAGCACGGCGGCGGCGGCGGCTCGAGGGGCGGCGGCGCGCGGTCCCCCCGTCGGCCGGCAAAGCGCTGCCTCCCGGCGGGAGCGACTAATGGAGTCCCGCCGTCGCGGCCCCTCGCCCGTCTGCCGGCGCTCCACCCCTCCCTCCCCGCCTCCTCCGTCCGAGTCCGGCCGAGCTGGGCGCGCCTGCTCCCTCCTCCCCCGCCCCCCGAGCCGCCCGGAGCGGTCGGGCCGCCTCACCCGAGTCCCTCACGGTCCCCCGCGGCCGCGCTGCGGGCAGGGGGGGGGGGGCAGGGGGGCCTCGCGCACTCCCGAGCTGGGGGCGGGGCGGGCGGGGCGGCGCGCTCCGAGGTGCCGGGCGCGGCGAGGGGGAGGCGAGGGGCGCCCGCGGCGCAGCAATCTCAGCCCCGCCGAGCCGCTGCCCTTTTATGGAAATGAAGGACCGGGCGTAGGGATTGAATCCAACATCCGGGCTCTCGGCCGCGGGACCTGAGGAGGGGGAGCGAGGCGAGCGGGGGCGGCCTCCCGCGAGGGGAGGGGGGCGCGGCGCGGCGCGGCGGGGCGGGGCTGCGGCTTTGCGGGAGCGCGTGGCGGTGGGCGTCCGTCCTTCCAGCGGGAGAAGGGGCTTGTCCGTGAGAAACGGTCACAGGAAATTCCCAGGGCAAGGTCGCTTTCAGGGAACCAAGTCCCCCCGCCCGCCCCCCCCCCCACGCCTGGAGCGAGTCCCGAAGACTCGGGGCGGGAATAGGTGCGGCGCTCCGGGACCTGGAGAGGAGGGTCTGGGACGTGGAAACTGGAGAAAGTGAGTGCCCAGGCCAGCTCCACGAACACCCCACAAAAGAATGAGAAAACCCAGAGGGAGGTGGACCGCAAAAATCGCCTCGTAAGCAACGTCCGGCACAACCAGCAACTCCCACCGGACTCCCAAGAGTTCGCTTGCGCTTTTAACCCGTTCGGAGGCTCCAAGCAGAAGCGGGTCAGATACGCCCCCCGACGCTCCGTGTTTGCGGGGCGCAGCACAGCCAGTTTGACTCAGAAACGTTCTCCGGCCGCTCCAGCTCTTTGCATTTGTGTATTTTTGTATGCAACTTAGAACTAACAGCCGACTGGGGCTTGTAGGTGGCAAAGCATCCTCTACCCCACCCTCAGCCACACCTTGAAAGAATTTTAATAGCTCTGGGATGGTGCCAGCAGGTAGGGAGAACCACAGGGCTCTACCTGTTGAGACCGACCAGGGATAGAAAATGGTCCTCCCGCTTCCCACTTTACTTCCACTTCCCCCGTTTACTGTCGCACTCGATTCAGAAAGGGCCCCCCAGAGAACCCGCCTCGCAGACGGGCGGGCAGACGCAGGGCTCAAAAAACTTAGGTCCGCAAGACAGCTAATCCCAGGTCCCGCGAAAGCCCCGGGTTTTAAAGTCTCCGTGTTCTTGAGCTGTGCCAATTACTCTGAAAAGGAACTTACGAGGCAAATAACCCTCCGTTCCTCAACGCAGTTGGGAAACGAGGTTAGAGGCCTCGAGAAAGGGATGGGACCCATAAAGGAGCGAAAGGAAAGCAGCGAAATTCAGATGCCAGAGGTTTGGCACCAAAAATAGGGAAAACCACTACCGTACTTGGAGCTAGTCATCATGGAGAAACTGATGCCTCGGATCTGGCGTCTGTCCGCTCTCCAATTATTTCTACTCATGGAGGTTTCAGAGGGTTCTCTTGGAAGTGGTATGAATGTCCCAGAGAGGAGGGAATATTTGTGTAAATTATGGTGTTGAAAATATACAGGAAAACGTTCTTACAAAAATAGGGAATTGCTTGTTAGGGTAAAAAGCTGTACAAAACTGTGTATGTGGCTGTAACATCACAAGCTTATCCTCAACTATTCAGAGGAAGAAAAAAAAAAAGACTGGAAGGAAATACACCAAATGATAAGAAGCTGTGTGGGTGTTGAGATCATGGGAGATTTTTCTTCTTCTTCATTTTCTACAAACTCCAAAGCTTTGCATTCAGGACTTCTCTGTCACCACCTTAAATTTTATTCAACATCTCAATTTCTCTGTGCATGCCGTTACATTCACAATGATGGACACAGCGGGTAGAGAAGCTACTGAACTACTCGGCAAAGTGTCCCTTTGTGTTTTTTAATATCCCCCCCCCTCCCAATTAAAACATGAGCTCTTTCAAAGCAGGGACTTAAATCTTTGTTTTTCCCACAAATTTATAAATAGCTTGAAACAAAATGGAAAACATGCTGATACCAAATCAATACAAATGTCAAAGAAACAGTAAGTCAGGGAGAAATCTCATTACTAGGGAAATCCTGGCTTTTAAATTTTATGTGTTATTTCCACATCTTATCTCAAAAAGATTTGTGGCAATGTATAAGTATTCATGGGCTATGAGATAGCATACATTAGGGGTATAGCACAAAATTAGGGTTAGTGGGGAGAGGTGGGAAATGGAAGGACAGAGATTTAAAATGGAGCCAGAAATGAGGCTAAACATTGTACCTTAATGAACTTTTCAAGTGTCCCAGTAAATTCCGAGTAACTATTGCTTCTGAATATGCCTCCATAGAACCAAAAATATCCGTGTTCTTTCTGAATATGCTGTCCTTCATACAAATTTGTCAAAGCTGTTTTGTCTCAGAAACCCTTTTAGCACCCAGTTTCCACATTCTAGTTCTTTTCTCACTTTCCAGTGAGTACTTTCTGAACAGCCTCTCACCACAGTGCCTACTGCTTTGACTAATGCGCACTTCTGTGAATGTTCTTTACATTTAGTGACAGAGGGAGATGGTTAATAATGTAAATAACAGCCCCATTTCTTAACATTTGAAATAGCTTAGTTATAGCATAATAAGAGACTTTCCTATCTTGAGAAAATAAGCAGTTTATATTTGAGCAGTATAGAGCACAGGAAGGCAGTGACCCTCTGTTAAGTACCATTGGAGGAATAGATTAGGATGGGTGCAGCTGGTTCCTTCGGGCCTTCTTTTTGAGTATTTCAAGCTGGTGCTTGTTTTGAAGATGAAAGAGGACTCTGACTCCAATCATTGAAACCGGGATTTTTTTTCCCCCGGTTTATCAAGTGAGGCTTTCAAATGCATTTCTTAAATGTTTACTTCTACCTAATGTTTTCCAGTGTATTCAGATGTGGAATCTTATCTGGAATCCCCCACTAGAACCTCTAAGACAATGCAATACTTGTGGTACTGACATCATGCTGAAAAGTAGCCGAGAACTCCAGTGTTTGGAAGAACAGCCCAAGCACTGAAAGCAGCAATATCCAAATAAGGTACCAAGCACTGGTCTTAGATTTAGACCAAATGATACCTCACAGATCTGCCGTCAAATGCAGCCCTTGGGCTGGGTAATCCACAGGTTGACTTCGGCTTTTTCTCTGACCCTACCTAAGCTGTGCTTTTATATTTCTAAAAGGTTAATACAAAATAAACCCACCAGGTTTGAAAGAGAGAGATGTTGGGTGATAGGAAAAAATAAGAGAAGAAAAAAAAAGGAAAAAATAAGAGAAGGTCTGTGTGAGTGCGAAAGTGTAAGGGTAACTAAAAATGCACTTCAAACCACCATATGAGGCCAGCAAGATGAAATGTAATGAATTATTCCTGTCAAATACCAGGTGAACAGAATTCTTTGTCCCAGGGATTGCCAAAAATGGAACATACTGGTAAAGCTACTAAGGAGGTAGAAGTCAAAGGACATGGAGTGTAAACTAAGAATGGGAAGGAAGGCTGCAGGGGCCACAGTTTTTATAGAAACGGTAGTCACTGCAAACAGCAAGAAAAGGAGTAGCAAACCTAGGGACAAAGATGATTTGCTGGGGGTGGGGATGTTTCGACATGGACCTAAAGGAGAACTCTTAAATAGCAATGAAATCTACTTCAAGGAGAAAGAAATGCACTGCTCAAATGTACCGCTCCAGAGTATAGAAAATTTTTCGTAAGAAACCATGCTGGGTGATACGTGAAAAAACCTTTTTTTCTTTGATTTAATTTTGAACATCATGTCATCTTGTAAACATTCTGTCCTCGACAAAAATATGGAGGATTCACACATAGGATCATACAAACAAGGTAGCTAATTGTGTGCCTTAGAACAGTACAAGGCACTGAGACAGATATGTAGACATATAACATATCACAAAGTCTTAAAGGAACATCTGATGTAGGAGACTTATATTTAAAATATCATAAAGGATATCCACATGCAAAAAAATTAGGCCCCTACTTACACTATATATAAAAATTAACTCAAAATGAATCACAGACCTAAGTTTAAGATCTAAACATAGCATTCTCAGAAGAAAACATAGGAGTAAACCTTTGTAACCATGGATTAGGCAATAGCTTCTTAGATAAGACATCAAAGCCAAAGCAACAAAAGTAAAACAAAATTGAATTTTCTCAAAATAAAAAATACCTAAATTTCAAAAGAGCATGAAAAATGTGAAAAAATAACCCTCAGAATGGGAAAAAATTTGTAAATCATATATTTTTTAAGGAACTTATATCTAGAATATATAAAGAGCTACTATAAATCAACAATAAGACAACTCAATTAAAATGAGCAAATAGGGGTACCAGGGTGGCTCAGTGGTTGAGCAGCTGCCTTTGGCTCAGGGTGTGATCCCAGAGTTCTGGGATGAGTCCCACATCAGGCTTCCCACAGGGAGCCTGCTTCTCCCTCTGCCTATGTCTCTGCCTCTCTGTATCTCATAAATAAAATCCTTAAAAAAAAATAATAAATAAAATGAACAAGTAATCTGATTAGTCAGTTCTCCAAAAAGGATACACAAATGATCAATGAGCAATGAAAAAATGCTCAACACCATTAGGCATCAAGGAATTGCAAATCAAAATCACAATGAGATAACACTTCATACCCAGCAGAATGATATAATTAGAAAAAGACAATAACAAGTGCTAGCTAGGATATGGAGAAATTGCAGCCCTCATACATTGCTGGTGGGAATGTAAAATGGTCAACTATTTTGATATACAATTTGGCAATTCCTCAGAAAATTATAGAGCTACCATATAACCCAGCAGTTGTACTCTTAGATATATACCAAGAAAATTGAAAATATATGTCCAAATACTTGCACACAAATATTAATACTTAGCCAAAAGATGGAAACAACCCAAATGTTCATTTATCACTTGAAAAACATTTGGGATGTTTCCATCTTTTGTCTAGTACTAATATTTGTGTACAAGTATTTAAATAAATGATTCATTTAAAAAATCAGAAGGGGGATGCCTGGGTGGCTCAGTGGTTAAGTGTCTGTCTTCAGCTCAGGGCATGATCCTGTGGTCCCGGGATTGAGTCTCCCAGTGGTCTCCCTGCGAGGAGTCTGCTTCTCCTCTACCTGTGTCTCTGCCTCTCTCTCTGTCTCTCATGAATAAATAAATTAAATATTTTTTAGGGCAGACCCGGTGGCTCAGTGGTTTAGCGCCACAGTCCCTGCATGGGGCCTGCTTTTCCCTGTGCCTGTGTCTCTGCCTCTCCCTCTCTCTGTGTCTCTCATGAATAAATAAATTAAATAAATAAAATTTTAAAAAAATAAAATATTTTTTAAAAAATTCAGAAGGTAGAGAAACTATCACTCTAACATCTAAATCATAAAGTACAAACCCACTATGAAGACTATGATAATCTAACCTCTGAAAGAAGGTCATCAGTGAAGTCATGGAATGTCTTTATGAAGAAGACAAATCTAACTGGATCTGAAGGATGGAGTTAGGCCTATCGGGAGGAGTAGTGTGTGAAATCACGAGGCAAAAGTAAGCATGGCATGCCCACCGCTATGGAGAAGAAAGGAAGAAATGCCAAGGAGATGCTCTGGAGAAGAGTGGGGGTAGAGTGAGGCCAGAGTAGGTAGGATAGAAGTTTAGATTCGGAGAAAGGAAATGGTAAGTCATTAAAAAGTTGTTACGTGGTAGTAATATCATGAAAGCAATATTCAAATAAGATTAATCCAGTAAAAATATGCATGTTGGATTGCAAGAGCTAGGGACTAGAATTCAGAAGGTTGGTTTGGAATCTGCTCATGACTTACATGTAAGAAAAGTAGGGATTGGGGGATGGAGGGGATTTCAAAAGAATTATTATCAAAAGCTTTTGAGCATTTTTGATGTTTTAAGAGCTGTTTAGTGCACTTGAAACGTTCCTCACAACAACCCTGAGTTTTTATGATTATCCTTCTTTAATGTGAGTTACCTGATGGCTAGAGAACTGGGATTAAAACCTAGGTCTGAAAAAAAGAAGGTCATAAATGCTGCAAAGTTTTCATGTTTGGGTGACCAAGCAAGACGAACAATGGGGTTACTGAACTGGAGAATGGAGCTAGGGAGGAGGTGATTTCAGGGAGCAAAGGGAAGACAAATGTTTTAAAAAAGAAATATTCAACTTAGGGTGAAAGCTGTATACCCCAGTGGAAACATTTCAAGGGCAATTAGGTAAATAAACCTGGCCATTTTGTGAGAGGATCAGATCACAGAGAGAAATCATGAACAGAGAGGCAAGCCTGAAGAGATGGCTTCACTCCCAAAGGAGCCTAACCTTGGGGTAACTAACTGTTCCCCAAAGGCAGAAGCAGGAAGGAGAATCCTCTAAGGCAACAGAGGTGAAAAAAAGATCAGGTTAGTCCAGAGTCAGGCAAGCCAAAAAAAAAGGAAAGAAGTAAAAAAAAAAAAAAAAAAAAGGGAAAGGAAAGATGAAAGAACCATTTCAAGAAGGAAAAGATGGTCAACAGTATCAAATGATGCAGAGGAGTTCAGGAGAATAAAGAGTGATTGAAGAACACAAAGCCTGGCCAAAATCATTGCTCACCTTGCAGAGGACAATTTTATAACTAGTTGAGACAGGTTTCAAAGAGTTGAAGAAGAAAAAGGAAGTTTCTCAGTGAAAGGAAAGCAGGAACGAGTATAGTAGTATGGAGGTGCCACAGGAGCAAAGGTGCTTTTTCAAAACAAAGGACACAGGAGCGTGCATAAAGACTTACGGAAAATTCAAGGGGGAAATAGTTTGCTTAAACTTAAAACCAAGATCTCTCTGGGTTTTGGGGGGATAATTGCCCAGATTCAGGAGAAATAGGAGCAGCCCTTGCCACCACAGAAGAAATACACACCAGTTTGCTAGGCTATTGGTTTACTGGAAGGATCTAACTATTTTATAAAAGTGGAAACACACAGCAGGATACAGCAAATTGTGTATAAACATATTTAAATAAATACTGTTAATATTAGCCAACGAGAGGGTGGGGCTGGCTGGGTTATTGTGCTGTTCAACAGAGGCCCTCCCAGGAGGTCAGATTGGGGCCGGGATGTAAGAAAGGAAGGATGTGATTAAGAGATTATTTCAGTACAACTAGGGCAGAGATTCCAAAGCCCATAGGGAGAACCAATGGGGACAGCACAAATGCCAACGTGCCCAGCACAGAGGTGCTGCTGGGGGTCCGCTGGCCTGAGACAGTGTAGCCACCATTCGCAGGTCACTCCAAAGGACACAGGCCACGAGGCCATTTCCGACAGCTGCCTTCACGCAGTCAGTTCCTACAACATACCAGAAACTCTGACCTGCTCAACTGTTTGCCTGTTAATGAATACATTAGTCTTCTTCCTGATTTCCAATGTTATTCAGTGTCCAGCAGGTTCTTCCCAATTTTTAGTAACTAGGTAAACCACTGACTCCCAACCCCCATGCTGTGAAAAGATCCCTGTTCTCTTTGTGCTTTGTATCACAATGTCCTCTTCACATGCATAAACCTTCTATTCTTCCCAAAACAGGATTTGCAGTTCCACTAAAACAGCCAAACCAGAAAGTCACCTACAACTCCAATTGCCCTAGGGCCAACCCAGTCCAATTTAGAAGGACAAAAGTACCTTTTATCTACTTGCTCCTAAGAAGGTGCTCAGGTGACAGAGAATTGACAGCAGCTGAACATCACCATCTGGTGCCTGGGAGGTGTCACTGCAAATCTTTTCTCTCCTTTGAACTGCATGCAACAAATATATATTTTTTTTAATACTTTATTTATCCATTCATGAGAAACACAGAGAGAGAGGCAGAGACATAGGCAGAAGGAGAAGCAGGTTCCATGCAGGGAATCCGATGCAGGACTCGATCCCCGGACCCCAGGATCATGACCTGAGCCAAAGGAGAAGCTCAAACTTCTGAGCCACCCAGGCGTCCTGCAACAAATAATTCATTAAGAACTTAACAAATGGAGAAAGCATCCCTGCACCTATTGAAAGATAAACTTTTGGGGCCCCTGGGTGGCCCAGTTGGTTGAGCGCCTGCCTTTGGCTCAGGTCATGATCCTAGGACATTAGGCTCCTGGCTCAGCGAGAGGCCCGCTTCTCCCTCTGCCTGCTGCTCCCCCTACGTATGCTCTGTTTCTCTCTAATAAATGGATAAAATCTCAAAAAAAAAAAAAAAGTCAGTAAAAATAAAAGATAAACTCTTCATTTTTGGACCCCATCCCCTCTTTCAAGGGGTGCTTTTGGAGGTATCCGCTATATTCCCAGTTTTTCCTGCTTCATCTAATTCTCCCCTTCCTTCCATATCACTGCCATTGCTCTATAAACAGACTCCAGCACCTCCACTTAAAGAAAGGAAGATGAGAAGCCTAGGTGGCTCAGAGGTTGGGCGCCTGTCTTCGGCTCAGGTTGTGATTCTGAGATCTGGCAGCGAGTCCCACATCAGGCTCCTTGCAGGGAGCTTCTCCCTCTGCCTATGTCTCTGTCTCTGTCTCTGCCTCTCTCTGTCTCTCATGAATAAATAAATAAATCTTAAAAAAAAAAAAAATAAAGAGGGCAGCCTGGGTAGCTCAGTGGTTTAGCGCTGCCTTCGGCCCAGGGCGTGATCCTGGAGACCCAGGATCAAGTCCCACATTGGGCTCCCTGCGTGGGGCCTGCTTCTCCCTCTGCCTGTGTCTCTACCTCTCTCTCTCTGTTTCTCATTAATAAATAACATCTTTTAAAAAAATAAAGAAAGGAAGAAAAAGGTCTCTCTTGATTACATGTATCCCTCTGCTACCCCTTCACTGCTATGGTCCCTTAGAATACAAAACCACTCAGATGAGATATCTGTATGTAACATCTCTACTTCCTCAGCCCTATACTACTTTTTAACTTACCCCCAAATTGGTCTCTGTTTCCACCACTCCCCTGAAACTGTTCTTAAAGTCACTAATGACCTCTGTGTTGCAAAACACATAGTGTTGTCTTTCTAAATGCTTGCTCCTCTTGGAGTTTGGAAATTGCCACATCCTCATTCTTTTTTTTTTTTTTAAGATTTTATTTATTTATTCATAAAAGACACTCACAGAGAGAGGCAGAGACACAGGCAGAGGGAGAAGCAGGAACAACACCACTCTCTAGCCATTCACTCAGCCTGAAAAAAACAAAACAAAAACGAGGCCTCAGCTTAACGCCCGCCCCCACCTCACTGTGACTAATTTAATGCCTCCTCCAGTGACTAATTTAATGTGGAATCCATCTCTGAAATTGATCCGGCATTGATCCACTTCTCTGCATCTCCACCATCACCACCCTAGTCCTAGCCGCTGTCTTCTCATTTGGATTATTTATTCAGCAGCCTTCTAAGTGGCCTCTCTGCTCTCTCCCTGTCCAGTCCACTTCCTATACAGTGGCTGGAGTGATCCTTTAAATGTATAAATCACAACATTTACTTCTCTCTTAGAAACATCAAGCGTTTTCCATCAAGCTTAGGATAAAACCCAAACTCCTTACAATGGCTCAAGAGGCAGCACAGGATCCGGGCCAACCTACCTGGCTGAGCTTCTCCTCACTGTCTTCAGTCCTAGAAGCTTCCTCCCGCTTGTGCCTTAGCACTTGCCTTTCCCCCCTACCACCAAGCCCTCCCCCTGGCTCTTCCCAAGACCCTGTCTTTCTCTGCCCCAACATCATCTCTTCAGAAAGGCCACATAGCTTATAATAACTTTTGTCCCCATCCTCAAGTTACTTTCTATTTCATCTGATCTTTTTTCTTCCACAAAACTTATTAAAAATGTGAAATTATCTTATTTGTTTGTTTGCTTGTCTCCACCCCACCCAGCTGTCCTCTCTGCCATTAGAATCTAAAGCTCCTGCAAGGGAGGGAACTTCCAATTGCATTGTGATATGTCTAGCTTTGGAACACCATCAGTGTTGCAGTCCATGTGAGTGGAGGTCCTTGTAGCAGCCTGCCCTCCTCTGCCTTGTTCATAGACATATCCCCCAGCACCTAGTACAGTGCCTGCCACATGGCAAGTGCTCACTAGTTGTGAAATGAATGAAAGAATAAAATGTAGCTTGCCAGATGATCCTAGGCACATATCCCAGATCAGTGCCTCTAAGAAACTTAAACTCTAGAAGGTCATTAGAACCAAGAGTATAAACATCACATATAAATATTTACGTGTTTCTTAGGGCCACATGCATATTTAGTAGCATGGTGCTTCTGATCTCCAAGCTGTAAACAAGTGTATCCATGTTCATAGGTACTGCCCTTATCATCACACGAAAACAGCCCATTTGAGAAAATCATTTGAATACAAGGCATGAGGTATTTTTCCCTCCCAGGATTAAAAAAAAAAAAAAATCAAGGGCACCTGGGTGGCTCAGTCTGTTAAGCATCTGACTCCTAGTTTCAGCTCAGGTCGTGATCTCAGCATCATGAGATTGAGCTCCTGTGTTGGGCTCTGTACTGGGCATGGAGCCTGCTTAGGATTCTTTTTCCCTCTACCCCTCACCACCCTAAAAAAAAAAAAAAAAAAAAATCATTCTTCAATCTTCTCCACTGTCTTTGAATAGTCAACCCTAGCCCTTTCCAAACTATACTCACTCCTCCCTCTCCCATGACTTCATCTCCTGCTTCCATTGAACATTGTAGCCATGGGGGGTAGAAACTCCTTGACTTATGCTACTGAACTTTTAATCCTCCTGCATCTACACAAGGTGCCCTCTCCTCCTTTGCTGCCATTAGGCAGAAGAGATATCTATGTTTTTATCAAAGGTTAATCCACCTGTGCCTTGCTTTCCATTTCTTCCTACTCTCAATTAATAAATTCTCAATTATCCATCTCCAGGGTCTTCAGACTCTCTCAATCCAGAGACTTACTGTCAGCATTTAAATATGCTCAAGTCTTCCCCAACATTTGAAAGGCTACATGGAGGACAGGCCATGAAGTCCACCCCAGACTTCACTGGCTCCCTAGTTGCTGTCCTCCCCTTCATAGATATCAAAACTTCTCAAAAGCAGATTAAGCATTGTCTTTATACTCACTGTCTCCATTTCCATCCCACTCTCTCATTATTGAACCAATCTCATCCTTGTTTCTGCCTCCTGTTCAACTGCAGTGCCTCTTGTTGGGCTCATGAATTACCTCCATCTCACTAAATCTGAAAGGTGTTTTAAACCCTCACCTTAAACAAACAAACCAACCCTCACCTGATTTGATTTCTTGGCGATTCATAACTCCTTCATCCTTGTCTCCTGTCACACCATATTGTCTTGGTCTTGCTTCTTCTCACACCCTTTTGCTGGCTTATGTTCCTCATCTTAACCATGATTTTTGAAGTCCTTGAAGCTAAGTCTGAACCCCTTTTGTTCTTATTCCACGAACTCTTTTTAGGGGGCTTACCCACCTGCATGGCTCGAACACCAGCTACATGTGAATAATTCCCAAATTTATCACAAACCCAGGACTATCTGACTGTTGTCAAAAACTGACCTCTGTATGTTGGAGCAACCACAAGAGACTCTCAATCATGGGAAACAAACTGAGGGTTGCAGGAGAGGGGGGTAGGGGGGTGGGGTAACTGGGTGATGGTCATTAAGGAGGGTGCATGATATCATGAGCCTGGGTATTATATAAGACTGATGAATCACAAAAAATAAAAATAAAAATAAAAATAAAATAAAAAAAATAAAATAAAAATAAAAAAAAGTGATGAATCACTAAATTGTACCTCTGAAACTAATAATACATTATATATTAATTAATTGCATTTAAACAAAATATATATTTGTTATTTATTTATTTATTTATTTATTTATTTATTTATTTATTTATTTATGTCATGAAGACAGAGTTTGGGATAAAGAGGAACAATAGCTTTATTGCTTCGCTGGGCAATGGAGGCTGCAGCAGGCTATGGCCTTCAAAAAAACTGCAAGCCCACCCAGAGGAAGGGGTTTGGGGATCTTACAGGGAAATACAGGATCTAGCTGGTTTTGACAGGAATTGTATACTTGCTGTCAGCCTCCTTTGTCAAGTCTTTAGGGTGGTACTGGGTTCCTGAAGCAACAGGCTACTGAGGGAGGAGGGGAGGTTTGTGAAAGAGAGGAAGAGGTTACTTTAAAATTGAGCTTCACTGAAGTATTAGTGCAGCCATTCTGACTTTTGTTCAACATTACACCTTTAAGTGGTTTCATGAGCTCTAGGGTTGTATACCTAATTGCTCATTCCAAGTCTCCACCTAGATGTCCTACATGAACCTCAAACTCAACCTGCACATAATTGAACTCTGGGTCTTTCCTTGTAGGATGGTTCTCAATCCACCTGCACAGACCAGACACTTAACAGTCATCCGTGACACAGTCTTCACTTCTTTCCTCTTCTTAATCCATCATCAAATCTTATTGATTCTTTCTCCTACATATTTATGAGATCCATCTACTTCTCTCCACCTCTCCTGCCACCACTTCAGTGCAAGCCATCATGGTCTCCCATCTGGCTTTGCAAGAGAAACCTTATAAGGGATCTCCATACCTGTCTTTGCCCCTCCTAATGTTCTCAATGCTGTAGCAGGAATGAACATTTAATGCAAATCTGATCAGTCACTGTCCCGTTGAAAGCCATTCAATACCTTTGCCTTTCTCTTAGGGAAAAGACTTAATTCCTTACCATGCCTCCAAGGCTCTGATTGATCTCTTCCCCACACACTTTGCCTGCCTCATCTTGTTTTACTCTCTCCCTTTCGGCACTACCTTGCAGTTCCTCTAACCACACAGACTCCATCCAGCCTCAGGGGCTTTGTAGAGGATTTCCTTTACCTAGACAGTTCTACTCTCTCTCTGACCCTTTGTCTACTTACCGACTATTATCCTTTAGATATTAGTGTGTAACAGATACTGTTGTGCTCTGCCCCAGAGCTGGTGTAGAGCAGTAGTTTTCAAAGTGTAGTCCCTGAACCAACAGTATCAGCATCACAGGGTAATCTGTTAGAAATGCATTCTCCAGGGCAGCCCCGGTGGTGCAGCGGTTTAGCGCCGCCTGAAGCCTGGGGCGTGATCCTGGGGACCCCGATCGAGTCCCACGTCGGGCTCCCTGCATGGAGCCTGCTTCTCCCTCTGCCTGTGTCTCTGCCTCTCTCTCTCTCAATCTGTGCGTCTCTCATGAATAAATAAATCTTTAAAAAAAGAAAGAAAGAAAGAAAGAAATGCATTCTCCAGCCCCACCCTAGAATCAGGAACTCTGGAGTGGGGTCCTGCAATCTGGGTTTTATCAAGTCCTCCAGGTGATTTGGAGATTTGGGAACCCCTGTCTTATAGTGTTTATATAAGCTTCCTTTGTCTCTCTGCCTGAGGGGAGGCTGCAAGTGCTGAGAATTGAACACCCCTGGGGTGACCCTTACCTAGGGAGGGATGGGAGTTGCTGGGTAAATGGCCTAGCCTCATACCCCTTAGTAAGACATTCTTAGGAAGATTCCACAAAGTCTCTCAGAGAGTCCCCTGTAGGACTGAGCCCCAATTCCCCACAGGTGTAAGTTGCTCATTAGTAATTTTCATTCCTTCCTTTCTTTGTCCCACTTCCTTATTCATTCACAGAGCTTTCTGGAACCAACCCTTCAATAGGTTGCTTGTGCCCAAATCCTTATCTTAAGGTCTACTTATGGGGCAACCAGACTAAGACATGCAATAAGGATACCCCATGCGAAGGAAGATTTACCCCACCCCCGGGCTAGACCAGCTCATTCTGTTACCTGTCCTACTGCACCTGTTTTATCTGCAATGCCTACCAGTGCCTGGCACAAACATAGAGAGGCAGTGAGTGTCTGTTGAATGAATGACAATACATGAATAGTAAGAATCCTTTCATACATAATTTGCCAAAGGGCTATCTGAGAAATTCTTAGGTTTTCTGTTATCTACATTTCTTTCTTTCTTTCTTTCTTTCTTTCTTTCTTTCTTTCTTTCTTTCTTTTTTTTTTTTGTTATCTACATTTCAACATATTTTTCTTTGACATTTCTTCTAGGCTTCTCCTCTTTCCTATCATAAATTTCCATTTTTTTCCATTTCAAGTTCAGGACAATAGTCTTTTCCACATAATACTACTTGCTGAAAAAAATACTACTACTACTTTCCATTAATTTTGTTGGAATTTATCTTTTAAAGTATTTCCTTTCCAACCAAAACATTTATCCTTCTATTCTTCTTCTTTTTAAGATCTATCTATCTGTCTATCTATCTGACAGAGAGAGCAAGCAAGCGAACACAAGCAGAGGGAGAGGGAGAAACAGAATCCCCACTGAGCAGGGAGCCTGACATGGGACTCAATCCCAGGACCCTAGGATCATGACCTCAGCCCAAGGCAGACACTTAAGTGATTGAGCCAGCGAGGTGCCCCTTGTCCTTCTATTCTAACTATAGAATTATATATAGAATTATATATACAATTATATTCTTCTGTAATAGGATTTTAAATTTTCAAATCATAATATTCCTTGACATCCATCCTTAAAACCTATAAAGGCTTTTCACTGCGGGCTTTCCTTGGCCTTCTCACTTCTAAAAGAGGTGAACATATGAACACATATTGAATAATTTTGCATCTCTGAGATTTAATCAGCCCTCATAAATAATTTAGTTTTGTCTGGGAGAAAATGTGGATGAGGGCATCTCCCCGTTTTCACCACACCTGTAAGTCTTTGCCCATCTCTGTTGCCTGCAATGCCTCAAGAGAGGAGTTTGTAGTTTAGAGCCCAGATTATTCTTTTAGACTCTTTTGTTAACAGGTAAGTTTACTGTACATTAAAGTTTGCACCTTGGGGTGCCTGGGTGGCTTAGTCGGTTAAGCATCTGACTTCAGCTCAGGTCATGATCCTGGGGTCAAACCCAGAGTTGGGCTGTCTGCTCAGTGGGGAGTCTGCTTTTCCCTTTCCCTCTGCCTCTCCCCCTGCTTGTGCTCTTGCTCCTTGCTCTCTCTCTAATAAATAAATAAAATCTTAAAAAAAAAAAAGTTTGCACCTATATTCTCTTTTGTGTGTGTGTGTGTGTGTGTGTGTGTGGTAGGTATATCACACCTGGGGCAAACTGACTACTTTCCTCTCTTTCATTCCACATGGCTTCCAGAGACTCAGGCCTCTCTTACTTGGGGGAAAGAAATGGCATCTCACCTAGACCTTCAGCACAAGCTACATTCTTCAATCCAGCCAGAGACCCCTTCCCTCTTTGTGGGAAGATGAAGTGCTTACTCTGCTATTAAAGTAGAACTCTGTTCTGCATTTGGCTCTTTCTTTTCATGTGGTTAACCCAACTGAGTATGCAGGATGGTTGGCGGTGTGGGATCTGGGCAGTCTGGGTCTCTAGTTTTATACACCCAAAATAGGACCCAAACCTTATTTCAAATCTCTAATCAAACACTTGTTTCTTCAGGAAGTCTGAATAACAATTTCAAGCTTATCCCTGAAACTGAGCATATGGGTTCTGCTTTTTGGCAGAATCTTTAAAATAAATAATAGAAAAGCCCCAATAAGCCTTCTAGTCTGCCTCCCCAAAACCAGACCAGGATCATTTCCTACATTAGACCTGCCTAATGTTTCATCTGATTTAATTTTTAATATTTTGGATGATGACTTTCACAATTTCCCTGAGGAGACCATTTCATAATTTAATATTTATCTCTCAGACAGGGAGTGTTTCCAGTAATCAACCCAAATTTTAAAATCTCATCTTGTTCTCTTAGAGATTATTTCCTCTCTGTGAAAAGTTAAAAATTTCAAATATGGTATTAATATACCCATAATTTCCCAGTAGGCAATCTTTAGTTCCTTCAAAGAAATTAATACCCATAACCATTTGTTCTTATTGTTTTTCAGAACACCTATATTTTTTTCCTATCATTTTATTTTCTGTTTGACCTTATCTTCCACCTGTGGTCTCATTCTGGTTTTTTAGTTGAAAATTTTTTACAGTGATTCTTTTGTGGTAAAATATACATACATAACCCAAAATTTAACATTTTAGCTATTTTTAAGTACAGTGTAGTAGCATTAGATACATTCACATTGTTGTGCAACCCCCATCCCACCATCTATCTCTAGAACTTTTTCATCTTCCCAAACTGAAACTCTGTCTCCATTAAACACGAACTCCCCCTTTCCCCAAAACACAGTCCCTGGTAACCACTCTTTTACTTTCTGCCTCTACAAATTTGACTATTCTAGGCACTTTATAAATGTTGATTCTTGTTTTTCAAAGGAGGTGACACATCTCTAATATGTTGTGGTTTTAAATGATCACAAAAACAACAATAACCTTATTACAGCTATATTAATTCAAGGATGATATTCAAAATCTTAATGGCTGGTTGGCAATAGCAGGTGAAGCTGAGGAGATTACGTGGCGAGCGGTGCCCATGGAGCGGTTCTCATGGTCACCGGATTCCTCCTCTGCCCTGTGTCTCATGGAAGATAGAAGTGTACGAGAAGTACTACAAAAGCATTTCAATGTCAACAAAAGCCTGTGGTCATTACACATGCTATTGGTCTTTCAGTTTTGGAAATCTGTCTTATAATTGCAATGAAACATTTAAATGACACCTATGAAGAGGAACCCTTTAATTTTCAAATGGTCTATAACGAATTTCAGAAGTTTATTCAAAGGAAGGCCCATTCTGTTTATAATTTTGAGAAACCTATTGTCATGAAGGCTTTTGAACACTTACAACAATTAGAATTAATAAAGCCCATGGAAAGGACTTCGGTAAATACGCAGAGAGAGTACCAGCTGATGAAACTACTTTTGGATAATACTCAAATTATGAATGCTTTGCAGAAATACCCCAACTGTCCTACAGATGTTAGGCAGTGGGCAACATCCTCACTAAACTGGTTATGAATATAATCAGTTCTTCGGTTATAGTTTCGGGCAATACTTTTCTAAGGAACCCAAAGCTATTGTCCTTTAACAAGATATGTTATTACATTTTCTTTTTTTTTTTTTTTAAGATTCCATTCATTTATTCATGAGAGGCACAGAGAGAGAGAGAGAGAGAGAGAGAGAGAGAGGCAGAGACATAGGCAGAGGGAGAAGCAGGCTCCCTGCAGGGAACCCGATACAGGACTTAATCCCAGGACCCTGCTATCATGACCTGAGCCAAAGGCAGACGCTCAACCACTAAGCCACCCAGGCATCTCATGTTATTTATTTTTAGAGAGAGAGAAAGAGATAGCCCACGAGCGACAAGTGGGAGGGGCAGAGAGAGAGAGAATCTTAAGCAGGGTCCATGCTTAAGACCCTGAGATCATGATCTGAGCCGAGGTCAAGAGTCAGGTGCTTAACCGACTGAACCACCCAGGTGACGTGAGGTTATCTTATTGACCAGACAGAAATCACTATCAATTTTCAATAAGGCACTATTTAACTTTCTTGAATCTAAGCTCTAATCAACAGGAAATAGTAAATCAAACATTATATTTCCTAGAGAATCAGACTTGTTAGGTAGTCTTGTTAGATAATGCTCTAATATTGAAAGAACACATGGTACTTTCTACTTCATTTGTAGATTTTGGATACTTTTTCTTTACAGTGATGTGCAGAGAGCATGGCTTCTCAAATCTCTTCACTATCCTTTTGAAGACATGTTTGGGATGATGGAAAATTCTTCCTGCCCAGAATGAGGTTCAACAGGTTGGGAGAAAACCTTGGTGGGGGGCTCACTGAGTTTTTTTATATACCCAATCATGTCACCCTGAAACTCTGGTATAATGGCCTTAGATAGTTACAAAGTCTGCCTTTAACAAGTCACAACATTGAGTTCTAACATTTGGGTTCCAGGTACAATTTCTTACTTGTCACCAGTGCCTTAGGAAAATTCCAAGAACAATACTGTGAATACCCGTATTTCCTTTGCGTAGACTCACTAATTGTTAGTATTTGTAAGTTTGCTTTATCTCTTTCTCTTTCTCACACTCCCACAAATGGATTTTCTTGAACCACTTGAAAGTTAAATATAGAGCAGCCCGGGTGGCTCAGCGGTTTAGTGCTGCCTTCAGCCTAGGCCTAATCCTGGGGACCTGGGATCGAGTCCCATGTCAGGTCCCTGCATGGAGCCTGCTTCTCCCTCTGCCTGTGTCTCTGCCGCTCTCTTTCTTTCCCTCTCTCTGTATCTCTCATTAATAAATAAAAAAAAATCTTAAAAAAAAAGAAAGTTAAATATATATATAATTCATTATGTATAATATATAATTTATATGTATTTATTTAAATTATATTTAATTTATATACTTAATATATAATTTAATATAAATATATTTAAAATAATTTAAATTATGTATATAATATATATCTATTTATATAATGAAATTCAGTCCTAAATATAGTCCTAAAAACAAGAACTTTTTTTTTTTTTTTGAGCAGATACTGCAATGCTTTATCTAGATCCCCTTCAGGGATGAAGAACTTACTCCTCCATACTTTGGTAGGCCACTGGCATAGAGCTCTTAGCTGTTGGTCTCTTCTGGAAATTGTCCTGGTTGAAGAGACTGTGTACCCCAAGGCCACATCTGCCGAACGCCATCTGCATCTCATAATTGATTGATGTGGAGGCTCTTTCTTTTTTTTTTTTTTTTTTTTCGGAGGCTCTTTCTTGACTCAGGATAAGTCAGAAGGGCCTTGCTAGCTTTAGCTCCCCAAGGGTTTATGTTGTGGAGACTGCATTGCAGCCTAAACTTTCTCTGCCCATTTCTGCTTTTTATTTTTCTCCTTCTATTTTCCTCTATAGGTATTGATCCCAACAACACTACCTAATAAAATTCCTGCATACTAATCTCCATTTCAGTCGGCTTCCTAGGAACCTCAACCTGTTCAATGACAGAAGTGGCTTAAGAGAACTAAAACTAATATCAATTTTAGTGACTTATTTCAGAATTTTGTCATCATGACCACTAAAAAGTACTTTATCCTGTCAGATTTAAACTCTCCTGTTTCAACAATCTCCAAGAAATACTAATTTAAAAAAGCAAGACACAGAATGTTGTACATCATGAGCTCCCATCCCAACTGTGGGGGAAAAAAGGGTGGGATAACACACTTATACCTATGCTCATATGTGCATAGAATATCTTTGTAAGGAAATATAAGAAACCTGTAGTAGGGTTGCCTCTGGGAGAGATCAAGTGTCTGGGGTTGGGAGGCTTACCTCTTTTTTTACTATAAGCCCTTTGATATTGTTCTAATTTCTACCATGCACTCTATGACTTTTTTTTTTTTTTTTTTAAAGCTGGAAACAAAATAAGACAAAATGGTAATGGTTGCTAGTTTGGGGTGGAAGGAATGTGGTTTTATTGTATTGGTTGCAATTTTCTGTAGTTTTAAAAATGAAAGTTGCAGGGCCAGCCCAGGTTGCTCAGTGATTTAGCATGGTGTTCAGCCCAGGGCGTGATCCTGGAGATCCGGGATCAAGTCTTGTGTCAGGCTCCATGCCTGCTTCTCCCTCTGCCTGTGTCTATGCCTCTCTCTCTGTGTTTCTCATGAATAAATAAATAAAATCTTTAAAAAAAAAAATTAAAATTGCTAAAACCAGACTCATCTGTTTTACCGATTTTTTTTCTTGTGGACATAGGGACCATCCTACTTACTGTAACACTTCACTTGGGCAGCCCTTATGGCTCAGCGATTTAGCGCCACCTTCGGCCCAGGGCATGATCCTGGAGACCCAGGATGGAGTCCCACGTCAGGCTTCCCGCATGGAGTTTGCTTTTCCCTCTGCCTGTGTCTCTTCCTATCTCTCTCTCTGTGTCTCTCATGAATAAATAAATAAAATCTTAAAACAACAACAACAAACAAACAAACAAACAAACAAACAAAAAACACTTCACTTACTTGTAAGGGGTAATCAAAGAATTCGTTAACCTTTTCTTCTATGAGTTAACAACCTGAATTAATTTAAATTTTCATTGCAGTAATTTATTATCTGTTGATTTGATGATCATCTTTGTCACTTTTCTTAGAACCTTAAGCACATTCGCTACGTTGTTTTCAAAGTATAATTATCGAAACCAGATATAATGCTGTTTACCAAAGATCTAAATAATGCAGATGATGGAGCTGATTTTTTATTAATGGCCTAACCTTACAGAATCATGTTCAACTAATGCTCAGTGAGATTTTTTTATTCAATGTGAGCATAATCTGAAATTTTGATTAATCTATTGGGATTTTTTTTTTTTTAGTTTTATTTATTTAAGTAATCTCTACATCTCAGGTGGAATTTGAACTCATTACCCTGAGATCAAGAGTTGCATGCTCTCCTGACTGAGCCAGCCGGCACCCCTAATCTGTTGGGTTTTTTTTTTTAGTAAGAAAGCAAATGAGGTCCCCAGAACTGTAGGCCCATACTATCAAGCTTATCACACAAGGCAGTGCATATGAGAATATATTCTTTCTGCGGGCAGGCAGAGACAAAAGAAGAGAGAAGTTGCTGAGGCAAGTGTGCACGATTCTTTCAAAACTCATCATCGCACTGGTCAGACCTTGTCCTATGGTGCAGAAAGATGAGGGTAGGGAGGATAACAATTTCTACCTCAGAGAGTTGCTATGGGGTTTAAATGTATTAATACATTGCAAATATTAATGCATGTTAAAATATTTTTATATTCAACATATATTCTCTAATTATAAAACATAACATGTAATAATAAGTATATTAAGTTATACTAAAATCAGATAAATTCTATTAAATAAAATTAAATAGGTTAAATTAAATTAAATCAATACTATAAATATATAAATATTAATACATTTAATATTAATTAAATAAACTGATATAGACAAAACAAAAGAGAGCTAGGCATATAGTAGATGGTCCATAAATGTTAGGTATCTTTATTTATTTTTCCATCTCCAGTACTTATTAGATGTGTAGTCAATGTTTATTCACTCATTCATTCAGTCATATGTCCAAGTATTTATTGACCTGTTAGAGGAATATTGCTTCTGATCCACTCCTCTGGTTTCTATAGGGAAAGATCTTTCCAGCACACTTGGCCTCTTCTCCTACCCCTCATTCTGATCCTGGAGGCAGAGTGGCTTACCTGGATGGCAAGTTTGGGAAAGGCTCTTGAGGGTAGTGGTGGGCCATAGTCTGGCCTCTTTCTCCTTTCCTCTCTTGGATACATATTCTGTTCTTCCTCTAGGAGATGAGTTCTGTGAGGGTCTTGTTCTATGGGCATGTGCATACAGCAAAGACTAGGGGAGTGAGGCTACCTGATTTTTTTTTAAGACTTTATTTATTTATTCATGAGAGACACACAGAGAGAAGCAAAGATATAGGCAGAGGGAGGAGAAACAGGCTCTATGCCGGGAGACCGATGTGGGACTCGATCCGGGACTCTGCGATCATGCCTTGAGCCAAAGGCAGATGCTCAACAGCTGAGCCACCCCAGGCGTCCCTGGTTTGGGGTTTTGTACTGGGGATACCAATTTTGCTGTACACCTAAACCTCATTTGTCAACCACTTTATTGATCATAAAACTGATATATTGATCTCCATCTGATTTTTCCTCCATATCTTCTCTCTCAGTTGGCTCTAAACCTAGGTAGGGAAAAGAGAAGTCTCACTTATGAATGCCCCCCTTCAAGCTCCAATATTATTTAACAAATATTTTTATGGTAAGTGCTGGGGAAGAGATAGTCAAGATCTGAAGCATGAATCAGAGTAAACTCCAAGAAGATATGGTCAAGATTCCCAGGTTGAAGGACAAAGGCCCTGTGGTAGGGGAGACATACAAAGAAGAGAACTGGAAAGAAGGCTGGGGACCTGGCTGGAGAGAATGAGGGGAATATAGATCAAATGAGGGCTGAGTCAGCAGGGACACATATATCCTCAGAGCAGTGGAACCATTTGGAAGCCATTTGAGAACTTTGCATTCTGAATGATTTTTTTTGGCTGCTCTGTGGAAAATGGATTGTAGGAGACAAAAATGGATGTGGGTTGATCAGCAGGAGTCAAATCCAGAGGATTTTTGCTCTCTGCAGGGATTGAAATGATGGGAGTAGAAAACAAGAGAACAGATTTGAATGATATTTAAAAGGCAAACTTGTCAAAACTTGGTACTGGATTGGATGTGGGCAATAAGAGAGATGGAAGTATCAAAATAACTCCTGAATTTTCAGCTTGCATAACCAAATGAATGAATGGGAAGTACCGTTCAAAGGCATCAGGAACAAAGAAAGATTAGGTTTTGAAAGAGAATATGAATTCAGTTTTGACATGTTGAGTCTGTGGTGCCTTTGAACCATCCAGGAAGAGATGTTAAGGCATTCAATATATGGATCTAGAGTTCAGAGGAGAGAGCTGGGCTGAAACCATGTAATCATCAGTCACTGTGCTATATATATATGCCTTCTCTCTTCCTTGTCCCTCTCTCTCCTCAACCCATCTCTCACTTTCTCTATGTAGTAATTAGAGTAATATATATACAGTAATTAAATGGACTTTTCCTCCCTCCCTCTTTCCCTCCCTCCTGCCTTTCCTCCTGTATATGTAGTAATTAATAGGTGTACAAAGTAATTGAATTAAAATTGTGTGTAGCAATTAAAGACAGGGAGAGACAGATGAGATCACCTAGGGAGAAAGTGTAGCTGGATGGAGAAGAGAAGATTGTTCAACACTGAGCCATGACCTCCAACAAATAGAGGTCAAATGGAGGGGGAGCAACCCACAAAACAGACTGAGAAGAAGCCACAAAATGGAAGAAAAGTGGGAGAGTATGGAGTCAAGGAAAGAAAATGTCCAAAGAGAATGCTTGGACACTTCAAACATTGAAATGTTTGTGTAGATCTTCAATTCAGTGCAGAAGTGAAGATCTACAACAAATGGCTATGCATGATTTATCCTGATTTTTATCGCTTTTTATCAAGATTTTCAGAGGTTGCTTTATTCTTAACTCATACCTATGCTGGAAAATACCTTACCTCTCACATTCTGTGTACTCAACATTCACTGAACACCAACTCTATCAAAATACCCCAGGGTGAAAGCCTGAGGCTAGTAGGCAGGGCTTCACAGGGGCAAATAATAGATGGAAAACATGCAGCTAAAAAAAAAAAAATTAAAAAAAGAAAAAGGAAAACATGAAGCTACAAAGCTGGAAATCTAATAGGCTACCCCAGATGAACAGGACGGGAATGGTGAGAGAAAATGGTTTACAAGTATTTTCTGTTTTACATGTAAACGTTTGAATTTTCTGGGGTGATGTTGCCCCAAATGCTTCAATACTTATAGCACTTGAGCATATATCCTAGGACAGCAGAGTGACTTCATTAGGGGAAGACATGAAACAAGAAGGCAATGTTATGGTGTGACAGGGACCTGAAGTGAAGTAGGCAGGTGGAAATTCATCATCATCCACCTCTTCTGAATGTCATGATGACATTTTCTAGGAATATGAGTAAGAATTGGGCACCTTGTTTCTCCCTTTTGCTTGTTTTTTTGGCCCAAAGTTTTTTGCTTTTTTTAGGGGATAATGAGTGTCTGCCATCAACATTCTCTTCTGTATCTATTTGCAGTCGTTAAAACAGGAATTCTAAAAATCGATGGTACAGCTAGTCATATACTTCCTGAAAGCTGAAACTTTGTTTTGTTCACTGTTATAACCACAATGCGTGGTGCAAAGTAGGGGCTTAGTGAGTATATTGTCTGTGAATGAGTAGATGGATGGATGGACAGATGGATGAAAAAGCAAGTGGAGATCATCTTTACTAGTTATTATACAAACAGGAAAATACATTATCATCTGAAACAAGCCACAGAAACTGGCACTCTGCCAGCGACACAAATGTGAAATGGCATGAAGCACCTGTTAAAGCCTGCCGGATCCCCTCCCTTCTGCCTTCTGTTTGCCCAAGCTGTGCAAATGGCAGAGCTTGATTAACTCCTCCACCGATGTCACATTGGCTAATGAGAAGGAAGTTCACCAAACCACAGAAAGGGAAGATTCAATACAAACCTTGCATTCAGTAGATTCTTGGTAAACTTTTTGACTCATTCATGACTATCTGAACACTATCAATGTGTTCAAATCTACAGGGCCTGATGTTTTGCCTTTGGGATATATCATGGATCAGTTTAGGTCACTGTCATGCTGCTTTGCTCATGGCAGCTTCTAAGGACTAATGCATTCCTGAAAACTGGAAAAAGTCCAACTTCATGTCTTTCTGAATGAAGGATGAAAGGGATGACCTTGAAAATTATTAAGCTAGCAGCAATACCCTGAAAAGTAGTACAATAAATCAGCAAAATATCAATTTAGAAATGCTGAGAAGAGACTAAAACATAAGGTATGGTTTTACAATAAATGATCCTGTCTGACTCACCTCATTTCCTTCTAGGCAGGGGGATAAGCCTGGTTAAAGGAAAGAGAGCAATAAATTAAACAATTTTTTAACCTATCAAAAATTTTCATTTGTCTTACACAACAATTTAAAATGAGGAAACCATATTGTGGGGAGATATATTGGTAGGAAGATTAAATTCTAAGAAGAATCATTGTCAACCATATAAAAAATGTATTTCAAAGGGACTTCAAAGGGTTGATACTGGCTCTACATTATCGAAGATGTATTTATTGAACATTTACTATTTTTAAGGCATTGTTCTAGATGCTGGAGATGCAACACTGAACAAAACAGGCTAAAATCCTTGCCCCATAGAATAGAAAGTGTGGGATTAGACGTTACAATTTTAGATAAAATGGCTATTGGAAGACTTGAATAAGGTGTGAGAGAAAGTCATGCAGGTATTTGGGGATGAGCATTTCATATGTGAAAATTGCATACAATAAGGCCCGGAAGCAAAAGCATACTTAGCTGGTATTTTACATTGAGGCAACAGTGGGGGTGAATAGGAGTTGAGGTCAGAGAGGTAGCAGGGGCCAGATCAGGACAATTTACTACTTTTAGCAATGACTACTGGTTGTTTGGTGCTGGGTAGCTCTTTGTATTTGTGGGGAACACTCCATCGTGTAAGTCTAGGTAGGGAGCAGAACACTCTCATTTCCAACCTTTAAAGTGGGAGGGACCCTCTCCTCACTTTCTGATCAAAGATGGAACTAGTAGAGTTGGACAAATGGTTGTTCTTATTCAGGACTTAGAACAATAAGGGAAAGAATTAAAGCCTCAGGCCCAAGCCCAGTAGCATTGACAGCCCCACAGCCTAGTGTGTATAGTGCTAGCAACAGTGCCCTGAGCAGAGCATCCCTGTGGTGCCACTGTGGATATGCCTTCCCACCAGCCTTCCTTAGTTTTTTGTCCCTGTTCTGTGTCTAGTTCTCTGAACTTTCTGTCTTCTGTAAACAACTTGATAAGCCAATGAAAATTCCCTTTCTGCTCAAGAGAGCCAGAATTGCTTCTTGTGCCTTGGAACTGAACATACTGACTGATACACATGGAACTCAGGATATAATTCAAAACATCCATTCAAGCTAAAGTGCTGATTAATCAAAAGCAGGCAGACATACAGGGAAAAAACAAACTAATACTACTAATACTAGATTCATTACTCCTGCTCAGAACTGGGATTTATAGAGGATAATCAGCTAACACATAACAGGTCTATAGAGTGTGGTAGCTCATGTTTCCAAGGGTGCTGCAGTGGTATCTCCCATCCTACATGCTCTTTTGCATTGTGACCTTACCACTCCCCTAGTAACTGGGGGATGTGGAATATGTTTCTTCTCCTCTTTGTTTTGGCAAATATTTTATTTATCATTTTAGAGAAAGATAGACAGCATGAGTGAGGGGGATAGCATGGAGCCCAACACAGGCTTGATCTCATGACCCTGAGATCAGGACCTGAGCTGAAATCAAGAGTCAGATGTTCAACTGGCTGAGCCACCCAGGTGCCCCTGTTTCCTCTCCTCTTTAATCTGTGCTGATTCTGGGACCTGTTTTGACTAATAAAATGTGACAGAAGTGATGCCTAATTCCCAAGGCTGTGTCTTCATCTTGGAAGCCATGTGAGAAGTCTCATCACTGCTAGACAGAAACCAGTAGACAGACACCTGAAAACAACTTGAGCAATCCAGCTCCAGTCAAACTCCCAGCTGAATGGAGCCATATCAGTGAGCCCAAGCACTGTCATCTGAAACAGAAGGACCACCCAGCTAATCCCAGTTCAAATTGTTGACCCACAGAATCATGAGCAAATAAAATGGCTATTGTTTTAAACAGCTAAGTTTTGGGGCTGCTTGTCACACAGCGTTAGATGACAGAAACATATAAATATTGTCATAAAATAAATTTTTAATTAAGCACCAAATTGCATGTGGTTTCAGTCAAGAGGTACACAAAGACAGGTGTGTGTGTGTGTGTGTGCGTGTGCGTGCATGTGTATGTGTGTGTGTGTGTGTGTGTGAGAGAGAGAGAGAGAGAGCTCTGCCCACTGGGCCTAACTCTATAATAGATATAACTCTCCCAAACGAAAGTAAGAAATTCAGACTGTGCAAGAAAACTGTGGAAGCAACATGTGAAGATGTGAAGAGTTATTACTGTGTTTAGATTAGATATAGGATATAACAAGAATGTGTGTGTGTGTGTGTGTGTGTGTGTGTGTGCATGCTCATACACTAGCATGGGTTGAGGGAAGATCAAGGAAATGTCTGAGAAAATTGAAGAAGAAAGAAGAAAAGGGAAAACAGTCAACAGAAGGACTCATTTTTCTCGTGGGACCATATTTGAACCTAAGACCCACTGGAAGTAAATTTATTAAACTGACCCCTGTTCAACTATTGATCACACAAACTCTTCATCTACCATTTCATCCTTCAGTGTAGAGACATGATTTTACTAGTTTGGCTTGCTGATACATCCCCAAAGGACTGGAACTGGACTTGCCTAATAAATGCTTATTGGAAATTTGTGGTAGGAAATAAACAAACACACATGGAAATAGCAATATCATTTTAAAATTTTACCTAATAAATATCAGAAATGTAATAGAGTAGTTCATCCATATTAGGGTTTCCAAACAGATGACTAGTGAGATGGGAAGAGGTAGAGTGAGTTGGAAAGAGTTCCATAAATCTGCAAAATAGATATGATACCATTACCAGAAACTCAGAAAGCGTTATAAAGGCTAAAGTTCAAAATAAAGCCAAGGTTTGTGAAAACTTTCCATAACAAGGCTGTAAACCTATATCCTTCAGCAATGGTTCCCTCTAATTTAGGTCTCTAATTTTATCTTTTCCTTTGGGTTTATTTTCTTAAATCAGAAGATCTTAAAACTGGAAAGTATAAAATATACGTGTAAAGAGATAAAGAAAATAAAGCATTTTGCTCCTTCTAAATGAGTTTAGATCATTAGGCTCTACAAACACGGTCTGGCAGAGGTTGGCCTGACTTCACGGAGTGTCCTCAGTTGGTTCTGCCTCAGAGGGCCTGGAGACCCATCCTTCCTGGATGGAGATGCATCTGGTCTTACAGATTTATTCTTAAGTCTGGACATTATTTAGGCTGAGCAGCTTCATAAAACACCACCCACAGTGCCCCCCCCACACCACCACCTTGAGGAAATTAGCTCTTACAAGCCTTTGGTAGGTAGGTCTAGTGGTATTCAGTCAGCTCTTTGCAACCCATCACTGCCCTCCAGCAGATGCAGCACCAGCCATGCCTGAGGGCTCTCCTCACAGGCAACCTTGACAACCAGGCACCTAAGAAGGGCAGCTGGATGAAATCTTCCTTTGGCCAAATGGAACACCAGCCTCTACAGCAGCAGGTATGTACAGGATTACCATACAGGGAAGCCCACACAAAATTCTTTTCTGTACCAGAGTGCAGTCAGAAAACCCCAACTGACTTCTCAGTCTCTGGAATGAGCAGGATCTTGACACCAATGCATTATGCCTTCTTTCAGCGGACTTTGGTGCTCGGGATACAGATACACATGCTGAGTCCTCCCTTGTTTTATAAACCTCTGCTGATACAATGCATTAGAATACCAAATAATATTAAAGTATTACTGATCATGGGGCACCCGGGTGGCTCAGTTGGTTAAGTGTCTGCCTTGAGCTTGGGTCATGATTTCTGGGTCCTGGGATCAAGCCCTGCATTGGAACCCCCCACTCAGCAGAGAATCTGCTTCTCCCTCTCCCTCTGACTCTCCTCTCCACTTGTGCTCTCTCTCTATCTCAAATGAATAAATAAAATCTGAAAAAAATAAAGATCATCAAAAGTACCAAAATGATTGAGCTTTTTCCCCAGGGGAACCCTGAATGCTGCTTTGTCCAAATGACCTTGGCAAAATCTGCAAAGTTTACACATACACTGCCTGGTCTATTGAAATGAACTCATACTGTGCTATATCGTCCAACATTCTTATGGTTAAATGCCCAGAAGTGAACTCATAAAGTTAAATAACTTTTTCAGGTCACTGATCTATGGTCTAACCTTAATTTATCCTTTAGCAAATGTCATATGTTAGCTGGCCCACAGATTAAATGTTTTTTGAAGTAAAATACAAAGTTAAAATGTTAAAGGAATTATACATAAATCATATGGCATCAAGATTAAATGTACATCATTTCAAGCATTATTTGCAAAAAAGATTAGAAGTAACTCAAAAGTCTATCAATGAAGGTTTAGTTAAAGATACTGTGATACATCCAAATGTAGGAATACTATGCACCTGTCCAAAAGAATGAGGAGGCAAGGATTGAACAGGAAGGGAAAGGTTTCCAAAACATGGTAAGTTAAAAACTGCCAAAAAACAAAAAGCAAAAAACCTAAGTTCAAAAAAGTATGTCATGCTTTGGTAAAGAAGGGCAAAATATAAAAATATATATTTGCTATTTGCTTGTAGATGTACTGAACAACTCTGGAACTAAGTATATGTTAAGAAGAGGGACATATATGGAGTGTAGGAACTAATTAATGGAGACGTGGGTTGAGATGAAGGGAGACATTTTACTGTGTAACTTTTTGTGTGTTTTGGTTTTGGCCCATGGCAATGTATTACCTATTCAGAAAACCAAATTAAAAAAAAATAAAATTAAATATGTGCAACAGCAAAACTTCAGTAATTCAGGTCTATATATTGGGAATTTGTGGTGAGTTGAACATGTTAAAGGCAGGGGTGATGAAATTATCTCTTCATTCCATGAGGAAGCGAGGATACAGACACTCTGGAAGGGAAACAAGGTTTTTCCCCCCCAAATCTCCAGCTCTTGTAAAAGAGTGATGGGAACAGAAGAGTAGCATGCCCCTATCCTCATTCCAGCTTTATCCAGGTCCCCCACAGGAATTTCAGTGCACATGCAAGTGTTTAACAAAAGCCTAAAACTATTAGAGCCTTATGCATTCAACAAACATATATTAAGGACGTACTGTGGGGATACAGATGTTAATAATTGTCAATCCCTGTCTTTAAAAGAATCCCAATCCAGCAGCCAGGGGTTAGATAGTAAAGTGGTGTGATACAGGTAGGTAGACACAATGTGATATGGGCATAGAGGAGGGCCTGATCCAGGCCAGGAAGGTGTGTATGTGCGTGGGTGGGGGTAGGGGTGGGGTAGGGGTTGGTTGTAGATGTCAGGGCAAAATGCCCCAGCAGGACAAAGGTGAAAGACTACCAGGAGTTAAATGAAGAGGAAGATGGGAGGCGATCCAGAGAGAGGGCTTGTTATGTGTAGAGTCAGAATCCAGATTCTTCCAGCTTGAAGGGTAGGAAAGGAAGATGGGGGAGGAAATGGCAATGATGATACTGGAGAGGAGAGAGAGACCAGATTATGAAAGCCTTTGAATGTCGAGCTAAGGATTCAAATTTTGACCTAAAGTTTAAGGAGACTTACATCTTAGGTTTGGGTTGTGGACAGAGGTGAATCTGGAGATGCCATGAAGCTCAAGGTACGACTGAGGAGAGAGATGTAATAATTTGCATGGGAATTAGTGCTTGTGGTTGATATTGAATGCCCACTCATTTCAGCCAATGTGTATAAAATTTGTTACTATTACTTTTGAGAGTGAAGACAGAGCAAGGTTGTCTCAATCAGAGTGTTAACAGCAAACAGAAGGCCCACTCAAAGTGAGATGATTGTTGAAGGGTTTATTTACAGACAGACAACACAAAGGTGTGGGCCTGGAGTCACTGCAAAGAATTCTGGAGTACCATGGGTCTTATAGCAGCGTGGCTGACGATGTGTGCCTAGGTCTGTTATAGACAGAATGTCTGCATCGCAGCCCCCCTAAATTCACGTGTGAAGCTCTAATCCCTAATGTGATGGTATTAGGACATAGAGCCTTTGGGAGGTAATCGGGCTTATTTATTTATTTTATTTAAATATTTTATTTATTTATTCATGAGAGACACAGACAGAGAGAGGCAGAGACACAGGCAGAGGGAGAAGCAGGTTCCATGCAGGGAGCCCGATGTGGGACTCGATCCTGGACCCCGAGATCACACCCGAAAGCAGATGCTCAGCTGCTGAGCCACCAGGCATCCCGGTAATTGGGTTTAGATAAGGTCATGCAGGGGTCATCATGATGAAATCAGTGTGCTTATGAGAAGGGACCAAAGAACATTCTCTCTCTCATTCTCTCTGAGGACACAGCAGGAAGGCAGCCATCTGCAAGCCAGGAAGAGGGATCTCACTGGAACCTGACCATGCCAGCAGCCTGATCTCAGACTTCCCAGTCTCTAGCACTGTGAGAAATAAACTTCTGCTGTTTAGGCACCCAATCTGTGGGGTTTTTTTGTTTTTGTTTTTGTTTTTTTTGGCAGCCAAGCTAAGACAAAGCCAAGCAGGCAAGGGCAGGAAACTGCTCTTTGAATCTGGAAGGAGTGAGACCATCATGTAAACTGGCGATTGAGAAGAGCAGTGGACTCTGGTCAGGACCTCACAGGGAGCAAAGCAGCACAAGAAATATCCTGACCTCCCATTTCTCCTTCCTTCTCTTCTCCAGATCCTCAGAGGGCTGAGAGGCCCAGAATGTAGGTCAGTCTTCAGGGACTAAAAGCAGGACACAGAGAATAGAGCATGAGTCTAAAAGGGCAAATGACAGAGGCCTGGCACAAACATGATAATTAAATTTCCCTCCATTTATCCTGTCTTGTGTGCTCCTCCCACCCCAAAAAAGTAAAAGAGAGTTTTTCTATGAGTTAAAAAAGGATGGGATCCCTGGGTGGTGCAGCGGTTTGGCCGCCTGCCTTTGGCCCAGGGCGCGATCCTGGAGACCTGGGATCGAATCCCACGTCGGGCTCCCTGCATGGAGCCTGCTTCTCCCTCTGCCTGTGTCTCTGCCCCTCTCTCTCTCTCTGTATGACTATCATAAATAAAAAATAAAAAAAATAAAAGGATAACTACTCTAAAAAATGTATAATGGCTCAAATATCTTACAGCTTGTTTCTTGTTCACACAGTGGTGCCAGGTAAACCCCACTGGTCGGTGGGGTGCCTCCTCTTGCAGTCTTTTGAGCACCAGAGCTGATGGAGTCTCTGCTGTCTTTAGCTGGTAGCTTCCAAGGTAGCCCTGGTGGTAGTCTGTGTTCCAGCCAGCTGCGAGGGGCAAAGGGCAAGACAGATCAAATGTGGGAAGTTTTAGTGGGCCAGGCCTGGCAGTGGCACAGGAGACTTCAGCTGGGACTCAGTCACAGGGCTGTTCCTATCTGCAAGGAAGGCGGGGACAGTGGTACAGCCATGCGCCCAAGAAGAGGAGAGCACGGCAAGAAGCAGCTAGCACCCCTGCCATAGTACAGAAATAATGTCCTTTAGCAAAAATTGGTTTGTACTAATAAGCTAACCTCTAGATAGAACCACACTACTCTTAAGAGATTTATGAAGTTTATTGCCCCACTCTTCACAGTGAAATTTTGCAAAGAGTGCAAATCACTAAAGACCTGAATTAGCCAAGAATGTCACATTTTAATTTCAAAATTTATAGCTCCTTTATTTTACGTTCCTTACAGGAAAGCCTCTCTCTACTTCCAATTTATACCTCTTTTTTGATGATGATGTCATCCTCCCATAATATAGGTGAATGAGCCCAACCAGGGTTTCAGTTTTGTTCTGTTTTGTTTTTAATATTTTATTTATTTATTTGAGAGAGAGAGAGCCAAGCGGAGAGGCAGAGGGAGAGGGAGAAGCAGACTCCCCATTGAGCAGAGAGCCTAATGTGGGCTCAATCCTAGGATCCTGGGATCGTGACCTAAGCCAAAGACAGATGCCTAACCTACTGAGCCACCCAGGCACCCCCAGTCAGGTTTTTGAAAGTTGCTAAAAGCACATCAGAAATATACACTGCCAAGAATCACAGAAGTTGATCACATGAGAGGGAAGAATGATTCTGTTCAGATGGCTTGGTATCATTGTCATGCTATTGTCATATAGTCCATCATGGATCCCTTAACAAAATGGATCATCTGTAAGACTTCTGAACTGTCCTCTTGAACCTCCCCTATGTTTCCCTGCATGGTAATTCACTCCTTTCTTGTGGGCTACTGTGTGCTATTTTTTGTGTCCATCACAGGGAATTATACATCCTCAGTTTCAAGTCTGTAACCATCTTGAGAGCAGATTCCCTGCCTTGTTGCTTTTATCCTCAGCTTTTCACACATCATGGTGCTTGTGCAGGCAATACATTGGAATGAAAGAAAGAATAAATGAATATCAGTGAGTATAATTTTATTTTGGGCTGCTGAAAATACTTTTTGTTTTTTGTTCCCCGCCCAAAAATACGTTCTTATTGATGGATGTAATAATCGCTATCCTTAAACTTAACATTCGTACATATGTCTGTCTCACCTTTCTACCTAGAAAAAAAAAATAACCAAAATATGGCCAGTGTTCTGGGATCATTTCCTCTCTCTCTTTTTTTTTTTAAAGATTTATTTCCCTATTTTTTACATTTTTAAAAAGATTTTATTTGGGAAAAAGAGAGAGCAAGAGAAAGTGAAAGAGAGCTACAGAGAGTGAGAAAGAGCACACGCAGGGGGCTGAGAAGGGGAGAAGCAGACTCCCCACTGAGCAGGGAGCCTGATGCGGGTCTCGATCCCAGGACCCTGGGATCATGACCTGAGCCAAAGGCAGATGCTTAACCAACTGAGCCACCCAGACACCGCAAGATTTATTCCCTTCTTTTAAAAGATGCAAATGTATCCTAACAATCCAAAGTTATAAAAAAAAATTAAATAGGTAGAGGAAGACAAGTCTGATTTGCAAAAAGATTTCAAGCACCAAAATTTCACAACTGTTTGCCAAACTGTTATTAGTAATACTGCTATTCTTTTCTTTAAATATATTATTTTTTAAATATTTTATTTATTTATTTGAGAGTGGGAGAAAGAACAAGTTGGGGGGAAGGGGCAGAGGGAGAGGGAGAAGCAGACTCCCCACTGGGCAGGGAGCCCAATGCAGGACTCAATCCTAGGATCCCGAGATCATGACCTGAGCCAAAGGCAGGTGCTTAATCCGCTGAGCCACCCAGGTGCCTCTTAAAATATCCTTAATTGAGGTATGATTGGCATACACAAAAAGCTGGATATGGTTAATATATACATCTTTATGAGTTTGAAGAGCACTCACCCCTGAAAATGTCACTATAACAAACAATGCATAAACTTAACCATCGCCCCTAAAAGTTTCCTCCCTCCCTCCTTTTCTTTTTCTTTTTTTGTGATAAGAACATTTAATTTAAGATCTACCTCTTAACAAGCTTCAAATATACAGTATACTGTTGTCAACTATCTGCATTATACTGTATACTCTAGGACTTTTTCATCTTGGAAAATTGAAACTATATATCCTTTGACCAATAATTGCCCAATTCCCCCTCCTCCAGCACCTGGTAATCATCACTCTACTCTGCTTCCATCAGTGTTCTTTATATAAACAAATTAATAGTTTCATAGATATTTAATTTTGATTAAGTAATTGCTGGCTAAACTGGAGGGTATTATGCTGAGTGAAATAAGTCAATTGGAGAAATCAATTATCATATGGTTTCTACTCATGTGTGGAATATAAAAAATAGTGAAAGGGACCCTAGGGAAAGGAGGGAAACTGAGTGGGGAAAAATTGGAGAGGAAGACAAACCATGAGAGACTCCTGACTCTTGGAAACAAACAAAGGGTTGCAGAAGGGGAAGAGCATAGGAAGGAGGGGATAGGGTAACTGGGTGATGGGCATTAAGAAGGGCACATGATGGGATGAGCAGTGGGTGTTATACTATATGTTGGCAAATTGAATTTAAATTAAAAAAAAGTAATCTTTGGCTAAAAGATACTTTTAACTCTGTGGAAACTACATCACAGTTTATAGAAGCAATAGGAATGCCATGCTATTCTTTTTTATATATATATTTTATTTATTCATTCATGAGAGACATAGAGAGGCAGAGAGAGAAGTAGGCTCCCTAAGGGGAGCCCAATGTGAGACTCGATCCCAGGACCCCAGGATCAGGCCCTGAGCAGAAGGTAGATGCTCAACCGCTTAGCCACCCAGGCGTTGTGCCATGCTATTGCTTGTGCCATGCTTTTTGCTTACGTACGTGTTCAAGAAAGCAATGACACAAGATAAAACTTCAAATAGCACAAAGGGGTATATACTTAAAAATATCTCTCTACTACCTTTGTTCTCTCATCCTAGTGGTAGGCACCAGAGACATCAAGTGAGGCTGTTTCCTGTATATTCTGAGTTTAGACAGAATTCTAATCATATGTAAGTTGTTTTTGAAAAATTACACATGCAATTACACAATATGATTTTAAAGAGCTTTTATTTGGCATGTAGGATTATGAAAAACTCTCTGAGTTGTTATTTTTATGTAAGTCATAGAGATGATCCTTTTTTTTAAGAGAGGGAGGGGGAGGGGCAGAAGAAGAGGGAAGAGCCTGACTCAGGGCTTAATCTCACAATCCTGAGGTTATGACCTGAGCAGAAATCAAGAGTCAGACCCCCAGCCAACTGAGCCCCCCACCACACCCAGGGGCCCCACAATGACCCTTTTAATAGCATCTATAAGGACCTCATTTGAAAAAGGGATAGAGAGTGATGCTATTTCAGGTAGGAAGATCACAAGAAGCCTCTCTGATGAGTAGAGACCCGAATGAGAGAAGGAGGTGGCCATGAGAAAACAAGTGCAAGGTTCTTGCGATTGTTGTAAAAAAAGATGTCCATGAATGCTCGATGCTCTTCAAGAGGTGGAACTTAACTCCCGTGCCCTTGGGTGTGGGCTAAATTTGAAATAAATAGATATGGAAGAAGTGGTGGCATGTTACTTCTGCAATTAGGTTTTAAGGAGATTGCAGCTTCTATTCTGGGTGCCCATTTTCTCCCATATCACTCTCCCCAGTGGAAGGCTCTGGCCAGGAGAGCGGCTTCAGGCTCTGCAGAAAGGCCTGTGTGGTAAGGAGCAGAGGAACTGGCCAGTACCTGGCCAGCAACCAGGAAAGAACTGAGGTCCTCAGTCCAAAAATCCATGGGGCTCTGTGGCCTGCCAACAACCTTATGAGTGAGCTTAGGAGATTCTCCCCTAGTTGAGTCTTCAGATGAGACTGCAGCCACAGCCGTAAGCTTCACTCTTCCCAGACCTTGATCAGAACCACCCAGCTAAGCCACGCCCAGTGTTCTACCCTCAAAAACCACGAGATATAATAAAAATTTGTTATTTTAAGCTGCTAAGTTGTTTTATGAAGCAACGTATAATTATTTATGCCCCGAGGCTGCAGCTGGCTTGCCAAGTTGGAGAAATAGCAAGGGGCCTAATGTGGTGAAACAAAGTGAACAGGAATGGGCACAGTCCATGGTGAGGTCAGAGAACAAACAGAGAGTCCTGTGAGCAGCGCCAACAGCTCTGGCTGCTAATCTGAAGGAGGTGAGGGTCTAGATTGCAGAGTTTTGAGTAGAGGAGTGACATGATAAAGGATGGACCTGATGGGACAGATACTTGGGCAGTGGGGAGTGTGGGAGACCAGTGGGGAGGCTGCTGTCCCAGGAGGCTGCCTACAGTAATGAGGGTGTGGTGATAGTGCTGAGCACTGACTGGGCTCCAGTAGGCTTTGCTGTTGGAGCCAGTCACAGAGGAAAGAATGGCACATTTCTGAAGAGGCTGGCCTGTGCCAGAATTAGGATAATTCCATGAAACTTCAGGGGAAAAGATGAAGTGATAAAATTGGTTTCCAAAATACCTACCTGGCAGCTCTCTTCTCCGGCCTTTGGGCTGGCTCCTTAAAGTCTCTTGTCCTCACACATGTTTCTTCATGTTCTTTTTCCTCTTCTCCTCTCTACCTATTAAAATCTCCTCCCAGGGAAGAATCTATGAATTTGTTCCCAGTGAGGTATAAATAATTGATGAGATAAAAATCAATAGCATTTGTTTATACTAGCAATAAGCAACTGGAAAATATGTAATAGAATAAGATACTTTCACACTAGCAACAAAAACTACAAGATATCTAGGAATTAAAGAATATACTTGAGCTGTAGAAGGAATAATTTTAAACCGTATTAAAGGACATAAAAGGGAAGGCCTAAGCTGGCTTAGATAATGGAAAATGTGACTCTTGATCTCAGGGTTGTGAGTTCAAGCCCCACAACTGGGTGTAGAGATTACTTAAAAGTAAAATCTTTTTTTAAAAAAAAGGACACGGGATGCCTGGGTGGCTCAGTGGTTGAGCCTCTGCCTTCGGCTTGGTGTGATCTCAGAGTCCCAGGATCGAGTCCCACATTGGGCTCCCTGCATGGAGTCTGGTTCTCCCTCTGACTATGTCTCTGCCTCTCTCTCTCTCTCTCTCTGTGTCTCTAATGAATAAATAAAACCCTTTAAAAAATAAGATAAAAAATAAAAATAAACAAAGGACACAAAAGATCTGAATAAATGGGAAGATATTCCATGCTCATAAATTGAATAACTTAATATTATGAAAATGAAGGTCTCTCCAAATTAATCTATAAATTGAATCTTATCAAAATGGCAGGGTTTTTGTTTGTTTGTTTGTTTTTTGAGAAACACTGAAAACTTATTTTTAAACTTATTTGGAAAAACAAGTCCATGATTTAGCTAAGTTTCCTTTGAAAAAGAAATACATAGAGGTGATATTTAAGACATACTACTAAGCTACGATTGTACAAACATGAAACCTATTCAAGGACAAAATGGATAATGTAACGGAATAATAGATGGCTTAGGGACAGAGCTGTATTTAGATTAGAACTTGGTCCCCACATACAATGTAGGAAATGATGCAGCTAGAGGGAAAACAGTAGGAAAAGATGTTTACTGAATGGGAAAACTGGCTCACTACATTGAGAAAAATAAAACCAAATCCCTACCAACTGCATCAACAAATGTTGGCTCCCAAAGGGGTAAAGATCCATTTTCAAAACTATCATGAAGTTCCTAGAAAATATAGAAATCATTGTGATCTATGTGTGAAGAAGGGCTTCTGAAAATGCAAAAGGCATAAACCAAGAGAGGAAACCAAATTTGCTTGACGTTGTTGAGGTTGCCCTTCCTGCTCCTGCTGTAGCCATGGAGTGTGGAACCTCCAGGTGACTTGTTTTGACAGTTTAATCTGGGCCAACACAGCAGCTCTTCAGAGGGATCCACTCTGCTGACAGGTAAATCCACCCCCAGGGACTCAGGCATCACTTTCCAACCTCTCATCTGAGATGTGCAAATGGGATCCCATCTTTGTCACTTCCAGAAAATCTATAAATACTACCCCTTCCCAGCTACCCAGGCTTGGGGAAATGCTTAGCTCCAAGCTCAGCCTTGAACCAATGGACTTATTTAAATCAGTCCTCCATACTAGGTCCCAAGTGCAAAAACTTTTTTTCATTGGGAGAAAAATAATAAGGACCGCCCCCAGATCTTTAGAGTCAGCACACAACACATTAAGCATGAATAATACAATGAGTAATTGAGGAGAAAAAGAGCCCTGATGTAACATTTCCTCTTGCCCTCCATCATAGAAATGGGTTTTGAAAATTTAGAGAAATCTTTATTCCATCCAGGACCCCGCTTATTTATTCAAGGTGCCATTCTGATTTCACTTTTTATACTTAGTGCCTCCTAAGGGCCTTTGGAATTACTCTGAGATCTGTAAATGAGTACTGGAGTGTTTCAATTTTGGTACTCTCGAGTTGCAGGGATACATATATTAAGTTGTTGGACAAGGAGAACCCAGCTCCTGCCTCAAGCATCCCACAACTCTCAGTGGTGGCTGACTGACAAAGAGACAAATGTGGCAGGAGGTGGTAAGTCTAAGGAGGTATGTGCAAATGTGATGTTGTGGGATGCCACCTGCTTCCTTGAGCATGACAATTATTACAAAGCTGAGCTTTCCCTGGATATTGCTGTTGTTCTGTGTTTTGAAGCTGATCATACTTTTAGATAGTTTAAAACCTTAGTTTAACTATTATAACCATTAGAGCTTACTAAAGTAATTAGCACAAGTCAGTTTTGAACATCCTCAAAAACAAATGATTGTAATCAACCTAACGTAGATGTTACAAAAAAAAAAAAAAAAAGTGCCCAAATAATAAAAAGATGTGACTTTGACCAAATTAGGCACCATCTTTAATTCTGTACTAATTAGGAAACTTTTGATTGCAAGCAACAGCAAGTCCGACTCAGACTTGCTTTAGAAATAAGGAAGTGTGCTAATTCATGTAATAGGAACTCCAAAGCTATGACAGGCTCAACAATATCATCAACCACCCAGATTTTTTCTGCCTCTCATCACTGCTATCCACAGGATTCATCTGAAGCCTGGTTCCCCTTGTGTCTCTAATATGGCTGCCCACACCAATTTTAGCTATGTGATTCCTTGTTCTTATCCACTAGATGAGAAAGCAAGTAAAAGTCCTGATGGACCAACTTAATTAATATGTCCCCTGCTCCCCTGGTTCAGGAGCTGTCACCAAAGGGATTGCTGTGTGCTGTTTGGCTCAAACCTTTCTTACCAAACCAAACTCTGCCAAAGTGGGGAGAAGGAATTACTGAAACTGGTTTAGGTTAATCAGAGCACATTCCTTGAGCAGGAATAGAGGGGACAGAGTCATTTTCCTCCAAATCCCATGGGCTGCATAAGAGAGTATTGGATACCTCAAGAAAGTCTGGATTCTCTTGGGAAGGAGAGAAAGGCAAATGGATGTGAAGTGGGCACCCCAAAGTGACAACTTCAAGGCTTGATCTACAGTATAGAGGAAGGGCTGCTGGATGCAGTATGGATCAGTGAGGGTTGGCAAAGACATCAGAAGGGATGTCTGTGGTGTGGGCCTCAGACATATTCCCCCCACATGGTGTGCCATGAGGGAGACTTCAACATTTCCTTGTAGGAAATTATGGGAACAGGGTGCCTGGTGGCTCAGTCAGTTGAGCATCTGACTCTTGGTTTTGGCTCAGGTCATGATCTCAGGGTTGTGAGACTGAGCCCTGTGTAGAGCTCCACGGTCAGCACAGAGTCTACTTGAGATTCTATCCCTCTGCCCCCACCCCCTGCTTGTGTGTGCATATACACACATGTGCTCTCCCTCTCAAATAAATAAATCTTAAAAAAAAAAAGAAAGAAGGAAATGATAGCTTAGGCTGGGAGTGCCTGGGTGGCTCAGTGTTAAGTGTCTGCCTTCAGCTCAGGTCATGATCCCAGGGTCCTGAAATCCAGCCCTACATTGGGCTCTCTGCTTCCTCTCCCTCTGCCTGCTTTTCCATCTACTTGTGCTCTCTCTGTGTCAAATAAATAAAATCTAAAAAAAAAAAAAAAAAAAAAAAAAAGGATGCTTAGACTGGCTGCAGAAATTTTCAGGTGGCTCTGAGGAGCAGCAGGAGAGGTGGAGTTTAATGAAGACACTCTTGATGTATTTGTAGGAAGCAATCTGTCAGTGAAGTTGGTAGGGTAGGGGAAAAAATACCTGTGAATTGTGAATAGCCCCACATTTGTTGATTCCTGGGGACTGAGTAGTAGAGAGGGCTAAAGCATCACACACACACACACACACACACACACATACACTATTTTTTTTAAAGATTTTATTTATTTATTCATGAGAGAGAGAGAGAGAGAGGCAGAGACATAGGCAGAGGGAGAAGCAGGCTCCACGCAAGGAGCCTGATGTAGGACTCCATCTGGGGACTCCAGGATCACGCCCTGAGCCAAAGGCAAATGCTTAACTGCTGAGCCACCCAGACATCCGTACAATTTTGTGTTACAAGGAACCAGGAAGAATTTTTGCCAGCTGAGAACAAATATTGCTCCTTCAGCTAAACCTCCTACAAATTGCTCTTCGAGGAATACTTCCCTTGTGTCTGGCTCTGCCACTTATTAGCTGTATAACCTTGGGGACTTATTGAACCTCTCTGTACTTCATTTTGCTCTTATGTAAAATTAGGATAATAATAGTACATACCTTCCTGGGGCTGTTGTGAGTGCCAAGTAAATTAATACATATAAATCATTTAGAAAAGTCCTTGGAATTTAGTAAGCACAATGTACCATTATATATATGCCAATATATGTTATGGACATTTTGAACAGACTTAAACCTGTGAATTGCTGTGGACAGTGACTTTCGTACCTCCCACCATCTTCCTTTTTGAATGGGAGTGTTTGTTATCCTTTGCCTCTGTTAGGTGCATGGGCAAGTGACAGGTCACATTAGTTTCACAGGTCTGCAGATGGGGAGAATTGCGCTCCAGGAACTGGACCTAATGAGCTATGTCTGAGGTACCTGAGCCACACCTGGCCTGGTTTAGATGATGACATTCCAGACTTCAAAGTGATGCTGTAAGGGGATGAGACTTTTGGAGAACATTTTGCTTGTGAAAGGGACATGAATCACTGGCCAGAGAGCAGACAGACTCTAGGATGACCCCCCAGTGAATACCCATATCATAGTATTCACTCCCTTGTGTAATTCCCTCCCTTTGAGTGTGCGTGGGACCTGTGACTCAATTCTAACCAATAGATGGTGGAATGTCACTTCTATCTATTAGATAAGACTGGATAAGATGGTAACTTAAATCTTGCCAGCAGACTCCCTCATTGACTCTCTCCCTTCCTGGCTTTGATGAAGTGAGCTGTCATATAGCCAGGAACTTAGAGTGGCCTTCAGCAGATAGCCAGCAAGAAGTTAGGCCCTCAGCCTGACAACCTACAAGGAACTGAATCCTTCCAACAGCCATGTGATCTTGCCAGCATGTCCTTCTCCAGTCAAGCCTCAGATGAGACCCCAGCCTCAGCTGACACTTTGACTGCAGCTTTGTGAAAGGTCCTCATGCAGAGAACCCAACTAACCTGAGTCCCACAGAAACTGCAAGGGAATAAAGGTGTGTTATTTTTGTCGCTAAATTTATGGTGACTTGTTATGCAGCAATAAATTACTATATAAACACATCTGAAAACTTAAGTTTCCGATAAAGGTAGCATTTCAGTTTAGTTGGGGGGGATTGGGTTTTTCAGTAGGTGGTTTTGGAACAGCTGGATAGCCATCTGAAGAAAGATATAGATCATACCAGTACAATAAATTCTGCTGGATCACAGATTTAACTGCTAAATGCAAAATAATACATCTTATATAGAAAATATGGGGCCAAGTTATCATAATTTCAGGGGAAATACTATTAAATGCTAAACTTTCTAGATGCTAGAAGTTAAAAGGTAACTTCAACAGCAGAAAACTAAGAAGAGTTCTGTATGAAATAAACACTGTACTTATAGGGAGAAGAAAAACAAATTGGAAAACAATTTTCTCTATATATACGTTGACAAAGGGCTATTTTCCTTAATACATAGAGTTCAATGAATCAGAACCATCAGTACATTAGAGAATGGGCAGAGAACATAGATCACAGAATAGTAAATACCAGTGCATCGCAAACATAGGTAAAGATGCTCAGCCTCACTTGTAAAAGAGACCAAATTAGAATTATGAGATACTATATTTTAACTCCTCAATTGGCAAAGAAAGTTGGATAATCCTGTGCTGAGGAATAAGGGAAATAGACACATTCATGCATTTGAATATAAACTGGTATAATATCTCAGAAGGACAATTAACAACATTTCAAAATGTCAAAATACATGGCACCTGTATTTTGTCTGTGGAGCATATGACTCTTTTTTTCTGTTAAAGATTTTATCTATTCATGAACGACATAGAGAAAGGTAGAGACACAGGCAGAGGGAGAAGCAGACTCCCTATGGGTAGCCCAAAGCGGAACTCGATCCCAGGACCCCGGGATCATACCCTGAGCCACCAAAAGCAGATGCTCAACCACTGAGCCACCCAGATGCTCTGGAGTATGGGACTCTTGATCTAAGTTGTAAATTGGAGACCCACGTTGGGTATAGAGATTACTTAAAAATAAAATCTTGAAAAACAAGTAACAAAATATCAAAACATAACACAGCAATTCTGCGTCTAGAAATTTGATCTGTATAGAGACCTGCACATATATTCAAAGATACTCACTAAAGCACAGTTTGTCTTGGGCAAGGATTGAAGATAACTGTCGTGTGTATTAACAGGGTACTGCTAAATATCTAGGGTACTGTTAAATGAACAAATAAACAAGGGAGTTCTGTTTGTACTGATATGAAACGGCTTCCAAGGTTGTTAAAAACAAAGAATGAAACACTGTGTAACATATGCTATTTGTACAGAAATTTACATATATCAGATATATTTGTGCATGTAAAGAACACTTGTGGAAAAATACACAAGACTCAAGTAAACAGTGCTTGCTTCCACTATGAAGAAGGAGGTGGCCAGGGTGGGCCAAGTAAGAGAGGCATATAGTCCTCATCCACAATTTTTTGAATATTTTGGATGAATATATGAATGTATCCTCTATTCACAGTTATTCATAAAATAGTATAAAAGAGGCAATGTTTTGACACCAAGGACTCTGATCAGGATTTAAAAGACAGTCATACTTTCCGGCAGAGAGAGCCCGTGAATGCCCTCTCTGTTGGCAAAAAGGAGAGAACGCCCACTACGTTTTTAAAGTGCATCTTAAAATAGTGTATTGCAAAGCTCACTGGGCTCAGCCCTTTATGATTGTTGGTTAGAGGACTGTCGGGGATCATTTTCCAAAAACCAACTTGCGGCCCTCTCTATTCCAGAAGTTGTTTTTTTTTTTTTTTCTCTTTTTTTTTCTGTGAAAATGTTCAAGACTTGGAGAATGTGGCTAGAAAAGCTGGGAACTACCCGTAAAGCAGGTGGGGAAGCTTCAGAGCAGTGGTCCCATGCACCCTGTTCCTGGTTGTTGACTTTCTTCATTCCAGCCAGTGCTGACTTTCCTCATTCCAGCCAGTGCTGACGCTCCTCTTTCCTGGGTCCAGCCTTTGACACGAGCTCTGCAGCTGCTTCCACTGACCCCTCCTCGCTCCCTCTCCAAGTCTGGAACAGCCCTAGCTGGCACCATGGCAGCTGTGACTCATTGCAAATGCTTTGCATTCCGGGATGGTCTGCAGGGTTTGGGTCTCCCCTGTGGCTCCAAGCATTAGGCAAGTTGAAAGGGAGGAGAACAAGGGGCCCCACAGCTGCCAAAACATTGCAAGGAAGAGGGAGGAATTGTTAGGAAAATTGGAAAGGTTTTTGTCCCGGCAGGACCCCAGCCAGCTGCTCCTTGGCTTGGGCCTGCGGTAGCTTGAGCTGGGCTGGGGGACATGGTGGAGGCCTACCCAGGGGCTCATTGAAGCCCCGGTGAGGCCCATTCACACATCCAGAAGCTCTACCCACCATCTGGAGACATCTCCATCTGTCTGGGAAGGACTGGGTTGAAGCCACTCTAGAAAGCAGACATGGGTCTCATTCAGAAGTGTTTTTTTTGTTTCAAATATTAGTTTACCTTTAATTCACTGGGATTATTTTGTTAGCTTATTTCTCCTCCCCTCCTCCTATAACTGTACACAATTTATTATTTTAGCTGTACACATTTATATTCAAGTCAATTGACATCCTTTTTTTTTTTTAAAAGATCATTTATTTATTCATGAGACACACACATACAAAGGCAGAGACATAGGCAGAGGGAGAAGGAGGCTCCATGCAGAGAACCCAGTGAGGGACTGGATCCCAGGACCCTGGGATCATGACCTGAGCCAAAGGCAGATGTTCAACCCCTGAGCCACCGAGGTGCCATGACATCTATTCTTAAAATGTTCGTGTTTGGATCCCTGGGTGGCTCAGCGGTTGAGCATCTGCCTTTGGCCCAGGGCATGATCCCGGGGTCCCAGGATCAAGTCCCACATCAGGCTACCTGCATGGAGCCTGCTTCTCCCTCTGCCTGTGTCTCTGCCTCTCTCTCACTCTGTCATGAATAAAAAAGTAAAATCTTAAAAAAAAAAAAAAAAAAGTTAGTGTTCTTTTCCTCAAAGCTTTGGAACTCTATGCTGAAGGCTTTCTGTAAAAAAGAAAAAAAAAAAAAAAGCCAAGCTACCCAGGTTAATTTAACAGATGGGTAGGAGTTAGGGTAGGTGAGAGCCCTGCCCACACACCTTCACCTCATTTCTTCCCTGCTTTTCTCTCTGCAGACTCCAATGCACCATAATTAAAAAAACAAACAAACAAACAACTTTATAACTTAATCAACTTTATTGAGGCATATTTACTTATAATAAAATGTACCCATTTTAAGTATACAGTTTGATGAATTTTGGCAATATCCATGGAAGGCATAATTTGAAAACAGTGGGTTAGTAGATATAATGAAATAAATGTACATTTTTTAAGGGGGAGATCAACTGTATTTAATATTCACTATATTATCCTAACTGCATGCATTTACATCATCACATATTAAGCTTCCTTTGCTATCAAACAAATAATGATAGTCAATTTAGTTTTACTTGTATTTCATAGAAGGAAACAACTTGGATTTAACACAAAACAAAATTGAAGTAAAAGAATTGCTAAATTCTCGATAAAGTTTTCTTCTCTATGAGAAATATTAGCTTCTAAAATCTCTTTTTAGGATTCAGGAGGAATTTTGAAAGTCACGTTTTTTTTTTAACCTTGACCTCTTCTATATATAAGACAAAGATAACAGACGATAACGTTCTCACACCTACTCCCATCTGCATATCCCCTTCCTCTTTTATAGTATTTTTATACAGACATGTTTGGGGCATCGGCATTCTCACAACAGTACAATAGTTTGTACTGGTCTATATTGAAATGGTTTTGGTATTCACCCAGAGCCTCTTATATGGCTTCTCCATCCCCCTTCTGTTTTTCTTCTAATTTTAATTCTTAATTTCCAGTCTATCATTATGAAGTTTTTTTTTTTTTTTTTTTTTTTTTTTTTGAGAGATGCTCATGGGTGCTGGGTTTCCTTTCCTTTTCATGTTTTGGAAAGTCTATCTCCTGAAGTGGCAACTTCTTTTGTTAAGATATTCTTGAGTTAGGAGTTAGTCACTGCTCCAGTCTTTTGCCACTGAATTCTGAGGTCAGTATGTTCTCTGCAGATTATCTAATACTGTCAATCTGAAAGTGTGAATAATTCCTTACTTTTGAGCTTCAGTAGGTAGGCCAAGATGGGCCTCAGGGTTGGGCAGTCCATGTGGAATTTTTCTGGAATGCAGTATGCTCTTTAATTCAGCAGATCTGCTTTTGTTTCAGGGACATTCTCTTGGGTAGTTTTCATTTGAGTGGTTTACTACTTCAGACACCACTTGTCATTACATGAGGTCGCTTTTATCTGATCCCCACTATCTACCTCCTTTCTACTAACTTTAGTCTTTAGTTCTTTTTTTTAATTTGTATTTTATTTTTTTGCAAGATTTATTATGAGAGGCACAAAGAGAGGCAGAGACATAGGCAGAGGTAGAAGCAGACTCCCTGTGGGGAGCCGGATGCAGGGCTTGATCCCAGGATCCTGGGATCATAACCTGAGCCAAAGGCAGAGCTCAACCAGTGAGCCACCCAGGTGTCCCTAGTTCCTTTCTTTTTTAAAACCTGTGTTTACTGTGGTTATATCTAACCTCTGCTCTATGTTGTAATTCAAGTTTTAGCTGTTTCTCTGTTCTTTGCTGTTTTTTTCCCTAGTTTTGTAATTATGTTGTTTTGTACTCATTTTTTTTCAACTCATTCTAATTTTTTCTTCTTTTATCACAGGGTATTTGAGCTCATGTTCTATTTAATTCATGTCCTTAAAATGTTTTGTGGAATCAAGCTGTTGTAGGCAATTCCCTTGTTTCTAGGGTTTTTGAATTGGACCATATATCTATTAGGTTTGTGACTGTTTCCCTTTCTTTGAATTGTTAAAAAGCCAGTATGTTTGTAAAATACCTTTGTAATTTTTTTCTCACTCTGCTCACATTCTATCTAAATTTCCTACTTTCTATTTGCTTTGAGTCAGGATTCTTTTTCCTCTATAAATATATGAAACTGGTTTGTTCCAGTTTGTTTTCCTTTCTATACCACGGTCTGAGGGCTGGAAATTTGGGGTCTTTACATGTTCTGTAACTTGAAGTGATGACAAGGGATGGAAGAGATATATATCAGCTAGGCAATATGCAGTCTTACAAGACTTGTGCTCTGCTTTTCTGAAATTTGGTTAAATATCCCTTATCAGTTCTTTTTTACCCTGTTGGAGTTTGTATCCTCCTCTTGGGAGTGGTGGGAGGAATACCTTTAGGATTATTTAACAATCAGAATTAACCATCTAAACTGGGATTAAATAATTAGTAATGTGGATAGCTCAAGAGCGTTACTTGACAATTAGTTATTGAAATTCATGGCATTTGGTGAAGCACCTCCTTGTTTGATTATTGTAGGTATTTGTGTTACTCTTTTAAAAAAGATTTTATTTTACAGAGAGAAAGAGAGAGAGAGAGAGGACAAGCAGTGGGAGTGGCAGAGGGAGGAGCAGATTCCCAATGAGTAGGGAGCTCGACCCTGTGATCATGACCTAAGCTGAAGGCAGATGAGTAACTGAGTCACCCAAGTGCTGGTTTTACTTTTTTTTAAAAAACTATATGTTCATTTCATTGGGCACTGAGGTATTATTTTTTACCTGGATTTCTCTAATAGCTTGTTTTTTAAAAATGCTAATGATAATTTTCATATTAAATACTTTCAAATTTACAGAACTATTATAAGAATAGTCCTCTAAGCCATGTGGGAGGGAACTGCCCTAGAGCTTACTTTCCTCCTGGGATAATAAAGAGTCTCCTTAAACACAATCATGTCCAATGAGATAGGAAAACTGATTTCTTCTTTAATCATATTTGGTCTATTGAGAATAGTAATAAAAATTTAAAAAAACTAGAAAAAATAATACTGTGAAGTTCAACAGTTTATTCTTTAATGCGTATTATCTTCAAGACATGAAGAACGGAAACTATGTTTTAAATCTTTGTTGTCTGACTTTACTGTCTCCATACCTCTGGTGGCTGCTGGACAGAACACATTAATTAACAGAACTGAGGGGATCCCTGGGTGGCTCAGCAGTTTGGCGCCTGCCTTTGGCCCAGGGTATGATCCTGGAGTCCCGGGATCAAGTCCCACGTCGGGCTCCCTGCATGGAGCCTGCTTCTCCCTCTGCCTGTGTCTCAACCTCTCTCTGTGTGTCTCATGAATAAATAAATAAAATCTTTAAAACAAAACAAAACAAAACAAAAAAACCCAAAATTGATAGGTTTAGTAGATTGGTAGATAAGGGTACTTACTGGTAGAGATCTAGTGTGTCTAGATTTGTGCAAGGCATCTGATAAAACCTTCCTTAATACCTGTTATTTAAGGGATGACTAGATGGCTCAGTGGTTGATTGTCTGCCTTTGTCTCAGGTTGTGGTCCTGGGATCCTGGGATTGAGTCCTGCATCGGGTTCCTCACAAGGAGTCTGCTTATCCCTCTGCCTATGTCTCTGTCTCTCTCACAAATAAATAAAATCTTAAAAAATAAATAACAAAAAGCCCGTTATTTAAGTGGCAGGATGGAGGGTGATCAGATTAGGCAAGTAGGAGGACCACAGCTGGTTAGACAACCATTTCCTGGAGATCAATGTGTGGTCCTCCAACCACAGGGAAGCCTGGTCACAATGCTTCCTTCTGACACTCTCCTGTGTAATCCTTTGAGTGTGGAGAAACACAAAAACTAGCTTACAAAGTCTGTAGCAGCAGCAACCTGGGAATGAAAACTGACTAGATGACAGAATCATTCTTTGAAGGTTATTATTTGCAAGTAATGAACCCAAGTTAATGAAATGAAAATGTATGCATAATAGATATTTATAATTTGGGTTGCCTAGCATCTAAAAGCTTTTCCTATTTGGGAGGAATCCTAAAATAATGATAAGGAAGCAGCTACCTCTTTGACTACAGAAACTAAAAGGGCAGCTATCCCCCTGGGAGCACAAGCAAGGACAAGACCTAAGACACCTAATCAAATGCTGCCACGTGGGACTTTGTATCCTGAAGGGTAATGACACGGCTCAGGTCAATTAGGTGTGCTCAGGGTGGCTCTGCAGGGGAAAAGTTAGGGGTGTGTGTGGTCTAGAAGAATGAGGTGCATGTCTAGACAGCAGAATGCAGCACAGGAGTGGTAGGTGTCCAGTGGTGGTGAGGCCAGTCTTGGGGCAGTGACTACCCTACTGGCAAGTGGCACATTCTGAGCAGCCTGCTCCTGTGGTGAAAACTCAGCTGGGCCTTACCTCCCTTGGCTCCTCCTGTCTTTCTCGGAGCCACAGGAATCAAAATACATCCCATTGCTGCTTAAGGAATCATAGTTGTCTTCTGTTTTATAATCAAGAACCTTGTTGAGTATAACATATCTGAGCTCAGGATCCAAAAATCAACTAAGAAGAGCTAGATACTTGGCAGTTCATGTGAAAAAGACATAGTGAACTGTGACATAATAGGTATCAATCAATCAATCAATCAAAATAAAAAATAAAAAATAAAATAGCGAGGCTGCCAGAGTGCTGCAATGGACAGGGCAAAGACGATCAGAGATCATATTACTCAATATTCTGCTTTTGTTAACTATCACTAGAGTGTATTTTGCTGTTCCAACTATTTTCTTTTAAGGCCAATGGGGACAGATTGAAATATGTATGGTAGAAGAGTGACCAGGAGGTTGATGAGTCTTTGTATGAGGAGCTGGAGAAATTTAACTTAGAAAAGCCACAGGGAGGAGCAGCCTGGGTGGCTCAGCAGTTTTAGTGCCCTCTTCAGCCCAGGGCATGATCCTAGAGACCTGGGATCGAGTCTCACATCAGGTTCCCTGCATGGAGCCTGCTTCTCCCTCTGCCTGTGTCTCTGCCCTTCTCTCTCTCTCTCTCTCTCTGTCTCTCTCATGAATAAATAAGTAAAATCTTATATATATAAAAAAAGCCACAGGGAAGACATTCTGGGATTCTTTCCAATTATGTTGCTGAGATAATTTTATAAAAATCTAATGATAAAGACAGATGCAAAATGAGCTAAAAAATAAAAATGTTCCCCAACCAGCATTAAGCTCTGTGTATATATCACAAAAGGTGAGAGAAAGTAAGGGCTGAGAATTTTCAGATGGGACAAGGATAAGAAGTGAATGTTGTTTCTTCTTCTATCACTAGTAGAATGAGCATTGGAGGGACCATTTTCCAGGCTCCAGTTAGACTAACACCTTTCTCCTGGGCACTTCCCCCTTTTTAAAAAGATTTTATTCATTTGATAGAGAGAGAGGAGAGAGAGAGAGAGAGAGAGAGAGAGAGAGATTGAGACAGCACAAGCAGGAGGAGCAGCAGAGGGAGAAGTAGGCTCTTTGCTGATCAGGGAGCCTGATGGAGGGCTCAATCCCAGGACCTTGGGATCATGACCTGAGCCAAAGGCAGATGTGTAACTGATTGAGCCACCCAAGTGCCCTTCTCTTGGGGGCCCTTATTCACAGGGTGTAGATATCTTTTACTTCAACAGTGTTCCTAAACTATTGTTCCAGAGACTTCAGATGACTCACCTTTTCCACTGTAGAAGAAAATACAAGATCTAAATGTACTGAAATATTCCAAAGATATCCTGTTGTATACTATCATAGTCTTGCTTGCCTCCTGGTTTCTCATGTCTCAAATGAGTAGCAAGCCTCAAACCCTGTTCTTTCCTGTAGTTTCATAATAAATCTAAGGCTGCTTTCATCATCAGTGTTCCTGGGGATAATGTTGATTATTTTGAATTAACTATTTCAAGTATGAAATAAATGTTATATATGAGTATATTACCTGCATATTTCTTCCAACTTTTATGTGGAATTGTCAGAATTAAATAATTACATTTTTTGAGAAATTAAAACCTCTGAAGGTAATTAAACTCTCTTGTAAGCTTTATGCAAACTGGTTCTACCCTCCTAGGATCCCCTGGCATCAAGAATTGAGAGAGGTTAGGAGGAAATGAGGCCTCCCCACCTTCAACTCTTCTTGGCACAGCACCCGGAACCAAGTCTTCTCCCCAGGAATACAATCAGGGGATTCAATACTGGCAGGGTTTAGAGAGTCAAACAAGAGCTCCATTCAGGCTCCTGAGGGTTGCTACAAGTAATACTGCTGTGAATATCCTGCTGGGGACGGAGCATGCATATTAACCAGCTTAACTTTTGTTCCTTGTTTTTAGAGCTATGGCAAATGATCTGGATTTAGCCATTCCTCTTTTCCTCTGTCCTGCCTTACAACACATATATCTCTCTGCAAAGTCTGATTGAGACTAGAAGAGCAATCCGTACCAACAGAGCACGGTGTGAACTCCTAGGGGTGAGAGGCTGGGGAGATAGGGAGAGGAGGAGGTATGGTTTATCAAGTATTCTCTCTCTAGCACCTAGGACAGTCAAAGCACGCATTAAAGGACTGCTGGATTGAAGTGAACCTAAAGGAATGGAACTACTTGACTCATAATACCAAAACCACACATAGACAAGGAATACGTGCTAGGTATCTAAACAAATTAATAGAGAAAGAAAATTTTGCGCACAGAGAAAAGCTGGGGATGTATTTTTCCTTGATTTCCTTGACCTATGGCATAATCATTTATTAAGAAATAAAGGAACAGAGGACTGCCATCTTAAAGAAAGTCAATAAAAACAGCATCCTTTTAACTCCTAGTGTATTAGGGTTTGTTTCTTAGGAAAAATGAATTGTCAACAATTCTAAAATCAAAAATCGCAAGACAGTTATCGTGATATTTACCTAGAAGAAAACAAGAATTAAAGACTTCATTTGATTTATCCTCTCTAAAGTTTAATTCTCTCTCTCTCTCTTTTATAATTATTTATATGGGGGGGAGCAATAGAAATGGCATATCACTTTTTATTTATTTTATTTAAACAGTTTCCTAAATTCTACCTATGCAGGAATTGGCATTATTACACTCAATACAGTAAAAAGAAGGAATGCATAATGAATTAGAAAGACAAAAGGTAGTACTGGTAAATAAATCCAAAAACCAACAAAATTAATAATCCATTTTCTTTTTAATGGAGAAAGCACACAGACTAAAAATAGGAAATGGAGGGGTGCCTGGGTGACTCAGTTGGTTACGTGTCCTCCTTTGGCTAGGGTTGTGATGGGATCAAGCCCTGAGTTGGGCTTTCTGTTCAGCGGGGAGTTTGCTTCTCTCTCTCCCTGCAGCTCCCCCCGCTTGTGCTCTGTCAAATAAATAAATACAAATCTTAAAAAAAAAAAAAAGGAAATGGAAATGGATTAATAATCACACACGTGGGAGAAATTAAAAGAATTCTAAAAGTTGATTTTGCTCAGCTCTATGCAAATAAAAACAATTAAATACACAATATGGATGAATTTCTAGTGAAATATTAATTGCCAATATTGTCCCCAGAAGAGACAATCAAAACAGCAATTACTGAGACAAATGTTGAGACTTGTTAACCTCCTTACCGAGAGTAAACAACTAAATAATGCCCTGGTCACAGTTGATTTTACTAGTAAATTCTACCCACTTTGGGCAGCCCTGGTTGGCGCAGCGGTTTGGAGTCACCTGCAGCCTGGGGTGTGATTCTGGAGACCTGGGATCGAGTCTCACGTGGAGCCTGCTTCCCTCTGCCTGTGTCTCTGCCTCTTTCTCTCTGTGTCTATGAATAAATAAAATCTTTAATAAATAAATAAATAAATAAAATAAACAGGTATTTTGTGAATGTAGTTGGAGGGGCCCAGGGCAGGCTGCAACAGCATAGTGATTACTTTGAATTGAATCTATTTGGGAAACAAACAGGACAAGGACACTCAGAACTTCTTTTGTCTCCCTGAAAGCAGAAAACAAATCTCCCATATGAAAAATAGCCTCCCTGTACTCAGAGGTAAAAAGACATCCTTATCAACATAAATAGAGGAATAAAGTTGAGAATGCTATAAAATAAGCCTTGCTATTTTTTTCACTAATTCACTTTCTCAGGCTAAATTCTGCTTAGAATTTACTAATTAAAGCTCCCAAACTTACCTGTTTATTCCGCAAAAATCTATCATCCTTTGTCTAAAATGTATAAACACTGGGATGCCTGGGTGGTTCAGTGGTTGAGTGTTCGCCTTTGGCTCAGGGAATGGTTCTAGGGTCCTGAGATGGAGTCCCACGTTGGACTTCCCTGCATGGAGCCTGTTTCTTCCTCTGCCTGTGTCTCTGCCTTTCTTTCTGTGTGTCTCTCATGCATAAATAAAATCTTTTAAAAAATAAAAATAAAAAGTATAAAAATTGCCTGCCTTGGTCATTTCTTTGGGTCTCAATTTCATTATGGGGGCATCTGTTTGCATGTAACAAAATTTTGTTTTTTTCTTCTTTAATCTGTCTCGGGTAAATTTAATTCTTAGTCCAGCTAGAAGGCCTCGAGGATAGACAAAGAATTTTCCCTCACTGTTAAAGTCAATGGAATAGATTACAGAATCCAGAAATAGACTTGTGAAGAATTTTAGCACAACGAAAGTGGCATTTTAATTGAATAGGACAAGGATTGATTATTCAATACAAAAAGGCTGGACAGTTAATTGAGTGACTATGTAAAAAAACAAAACAAAACACAAATTCCTTCTATATCTCAAAATAAATTTGAGATCAACAGATTTAAATGGTAACAAATGAATCCCTGAGAGTACTAGAAAAAACCATGGAAACATTTTTATGAGTAAATTCTTTTTTTTTAAATTTTTATTTATTTATTCATGAGAGACAGAGAGAGAGAGGCAGAGACACAGGCAGAGGGAGAAGCAGGCTCCATGCAGGAAGCCCGATGTGGGACTCGATCCTAGACCCTGGGATCAGGCCCTGAGCCAAAGGCAGACGCTCAACCGCTAAGCCACCCAGGCATCCCTTATGAATAAATTCTTTGGAAGAATTTTGGGAGTTCTTTGGCGGAAGCAAGTATTTTAAAGATCTCAGAAGAAATGAGAGGTCTTAAAAAGCCAAATTTCCTGACCAAGAGTTTGAGATTGGGTTAGGTGAAACCTCTGAAATTCTCTCCTTAGAAGAAGGAGTGGGGAATTCCAAGTACTCCCCTTGTGCCTGCTTAGTGCTGTTGAGGTAATTAGTGTATTGGCTTATTTCACAATCTCACTGTGCAAGTCTTGAGTGGAGGGAGGAGGTATAGCCTAGATGTCAGCGGGATTACCTTCTCCTTTGAAATTAGCTGGAGCCTCTTGAATTCTCCCTTAAAGAAATCTGGGTAATTTATGTATTTTCCAATCCCCTTGGCATTTGGAAATTAATTTCATTTATCTACTGTTTTGCCTAACCCTGTGCTGTTAGTATTGTGCATTGCTTTGTCCCCAAGTGTGGAATAGCCCTCCTTCCCCTTATATTAACATTCATAAAAGGGATTTACGTATGGAGCAGACTTTACAGAAGTTTGCTTGGTTTCCCTTTCCCTTTGACACGCTGTTTGCATCTTTTCACCTTAAATTTACCAGGACTCTTGTGGCTCTTTATGTATTAACTCCGTTCTCTTTGCATGCAGAACTATTTTGATCTTTTCCAGGCTTGCCTTTGCATATCCCAAAACTCACGGGTATGTTTTGCAAAACAATGCTCATGAACCTCGAGCCTGCCAGTGGTAGTAGTGCTAGCAAAGACTTTTCTTTTTGGCCTCTATGTGAAGTAGGGGGCTGATATTTCTACTGTTGTCCTTAGAAGGCAGAAGTGGCTGCAGTTTTGATCTTACATAATCTGCTTTTTCTTCCTCATAAAATGGACCAGATTTCATAGCCATCAGAGTTACATTTGCTCCTTTGACTAACATTAATCACTACATAAAAGAAACATTCCAAAGGTAAAACAATACAAAATGACAAACTCATTTATGGAGTTCCTAGGTCCTGTGAGAAAGTGCTCAAAGTCCCATTAAGCATATTTGAATACTATTCCTAAAATGTTTAGACCATTCAAAAGGCAGGATTCATGGGCAAGCATTATGATTTTTAAAGTTACTGGTTATTTGGCTGACTTGAAGCTACGTCAGGGCCATCAGTTACTGAAACTCTTTCAGAACACTGAGACAGATAGTTAAATTGTCCTTTTAAGAGATTCTGACCCTTTATTCCTCTAAATGTCTGGGTAAGACATTTCTTTCCTGTTTCTTACATTCTAAATCTTCCAGTGTCCACCTCTGGAATAATAATCTTACTTATATTGTTCAACACTCTGAACAGAATAAGAAGCATTTATATTCTGTGGTGTTTAGACTGTGGTATATAAATTTATCAGAGGTTATTTTTCATATTATTTTATTTCTGCTATCAGTGTTATATTGTTTGTTGTTTCTTAAAAAATAAAAAGCCCCAGATTTTCGGGTCAGTAATTTATGGGCACAATTTTAAAAAGTCGAAAGACACAAATGACTATATATAACTAAAAGTGAGTCTCTTCCGCTCTGTCCCTCACTAATTCTCTTTTGCAGAGAAAACCACTAGGATTAGTTTCCTTTCTGAAAGATATACTATCTCCCTTCCCCCAAGTATACATTCTATACACTCTACATTCCACATTCTATACATACTGCTCTGCATTTTGGTCTTCACTTAACCTTACAGCTTAGGAATTGTTCCATATCTGCACAAACAGGATTGTCTTATCTTTATCTTTAAGCTGCACATCATTCCACTTTATGAAGGTATCATCATTCATTTAGCTAATGTGTCAATGGACACTTACATTGCTTCTAATTTTTAGTTCTCATTAACATTTCTGCCATCAATTACCTTATATGTAGGTCATTTTGCATATAAGAGAATATTTGAAGGGTAAATTAGTAAAAGCAAGGGTAAATATTCTCAATTTTGATAGCTATTGCCAATTGCCCTCCAAAGGGGTCATGTCTATTCATGTTTCCACTAGCAAATGTTTGAAAATACCTGTTTGCTACTGACCTGACCATTAGAGCATGTTTTTTTTTTTTTTCTGTCAATCTTATAGATGAAAAGTGTTAACTTTTAGACTCTTCTCACTGAATGATTCAAAATGCCTTCTTTATCATATACTAAATTTTTCTGATGCATTTCTGGGCTTTCTGGTTTATTCCATTGGCCTCTCTTGTCTCTTCATATGCTATTACTACAGTTTTTAAAAAATATTTTATTTATTTATTCATGAGAGACACAGAGAGAGGGAGAGGCAGAGACACAGGCAGAGGGAGAAGCAGGCTCCATGCAGGGAGCCTGATATGGGACTCGATCCCAGGTCTCCAGGATCACACCCTGGGCTGAAGGCAGCGCTAAACCACTGAGCCACCCAGGTGGCCCTACAGTTTTTTGTTTTTTTTTTTTAAAGATTTTATTTATTTATTCATGAGAGACACAGAGAGAGGCAGAGGGAGAAGCAGGCTCCATGCAGGGAGCCCCATGTGGGACTTGATCCTGGGACCCCAGGATCATGCCCTGAACCAAAGGCAGACACTCAACCGCTGAGCCACCCTGGCATCCCCATCCCTACAGTTTTGATCACAGTAGCTTTATATCATGTTTTACTTTATAGTAGATCTAGTCACCTTTATTGCTCTTCTTTTCCCTAAGAAATTTCCTGGCTGTTTTTTTTTTTTTTCCTACATGAATTTGAAAAATTGTTTTGCTTAAAAAAAAAAAATCCTGCTGCATTTTTGAGATTGTATTACATTAATTTATTTAGAGACACTACTACTTTTTAAAGTTTATCATTGCAGGCTTACCATTTCTTACCAGTATCTTTTGGGTTATGTCTTCCTGATGCTCATAACCATGTCTTACATAAAATATTTTCTTATTAATTCTTCATAGCATTTTTGAAAATAGCAGGGAAGATAGAAGATAAAGAGATTAGCCTAGGATTACATATGATAAAGAGCCTTAATACAGTGTTTTATCTACTATTTGATAATGCCTCACCAGTAGATTTTACACAAATTCAAAAACAAAACAAACTTTTCTACCAAGGATTAAATTTTCCTGTTGCAAAAAAAACCAGCAATGTGCAAGAACAATTCTGCAATATATTTCTGTGTGATGATCTGTGGCCAAGCACAGAATGCATTCCTATCATGGAGTAACAATTTCAAAAGAATTTTGAAACCAGAGTTGGCTTGGATGCTATACAATGACACCCAGGATGTTGGCCTACTTCCCAGATTTCCCCTTTTTGGTTTTCTAGCAAGTTGGTTGTGCCTGGGAATTTGCTGAATATGGTACTTGGATCCGTGACTTCCTGAATGTGACACTAGGATCAATGGCATTTGTCTGCCCAAGGGTTTTTGGAGTATAATTTTTAGACATACTGCAGTTGTAAATAAGTCCTTTATTGAACCGGTGCTCAGTTGCAAGGGTGTAGATAGGAAGGGCAATGTATGAATTGATTATAGAAGGCAAAGATCTTGAGAGATGTTCTCTTGTGAATATTGAGTTACATACCTGGGCATACTGGTGTTCCAGCTGGAGGATCTTCAAGTCCTTAAATAAATATTTAATGGATTTAAAAGCTGTCTTTCATGCCACATTTGACAAATAGCCACTTACTAAAGGTCAGGCAAGACTTGATAAATAGTTGATTATCTGCAGCACCTCCTACCATCACCCTGGCTCAGTTAACATGCAGAGAGCTGACAAAGGGCTTGCATGGGTTACTGAATTACTTAGGACACACAAGCATGTGTTGACATATATCTGAGTATATTTTTGGATTACATTTCCAAAACAATTACCGTTTTCATCATTTTGTTTCAGTCAGCACTATTCTCCTCAATGCCATGTATAATTATGAGCTGACTTATGTAAAATATTTTAAAAATGTATAGTAGTATGATATACGTACCTAGATAACGTCTGAGATTATTTGCCACCACGTACATGAGAACATTCTTTGGCTTGGCTCTCTAAAACAAAAAGACTACTGTGTTCTAAACTAGAATGTTATGCAAGAATCTGAATAGCATAGTTTACTGAATGCTCAGCCTGTTTAGTGACATACCAAAGAGTAGGACAAAGGCTAAAAGCAAAAACATGGGGCAAGTTTTAAGCAATGAACTTAAAGGTATATGGATGGTGAAATATTTAATTATCAAGGCCTCAGAGACCAGGTTGTAAAATCTAGCTAATGAAAGTATAAAGATGAATTATTAATGAGATAGCTGTTTAATTAGATGATTCATTGGTTTGTTAAGCCATAAGAGTATTGCCAAAATCACAAGATTAGACCTCTCCTAACAGAGAATGGAGATGGTGGGATGATGTCATATACTACTTGCCTTTTATTTCCACTATCATGACAACACCTTAGGCTATACATATGAGCTATTTAGATATGAGAAATCAATAAAAGGTGAGGCAAAATGGGCAGCAAAAGGAAATTGTTGTGAATTAGGCATATGAAGTTAGGAAAACATTTACAAATCTAGGAAAATACATAATACAATCTCATGATTATTCTTAGTTTAATAGAATTTGTCTCAACCAAGTCATATGAGGAAGGCTTTTACAAACATGACTTTGCTCCTGTATCTTGAAATCTGCCTTAAGTATTATTAAATTCTGTGTAAAGGCATCTTTATAGGACTCAACAAATCTCAGGTCAGTGGAAATCTGAGTCTGTCAAGCCTCTCAGAGAAATGTAAAACATGACTTAAACTTGAGGAATACTTTTTTTTTTAAGATTTTATTTTTAAGTAATCTCTACACCCAACATGGAACTTGAACTCATAACTCCAAGATCAAGAGTTGGATGCTCTTTTGACCAAGCCAGCCAGGTGCCCCTCTAGTTCCTTTTATTTTTAATTTTTATTATTAAATATTTTATTTGAGAAAGAGAATGAGCACGAGCAAGGGGAGGGGCTGAGGGAGAGGGAGCAGCAGACTCCTCACTGAGCAGGGAGCCTGGATTCCAGGACCCCGAAATCAGGACCTGAGGTGAAGGCAGACACCTAACTGATTGAGCCCCCAGACACTCCTCTCTAGTTCCTTTTAATGACAATTTTTCATTAAGGATTTATGGACTTCTTAGGGACCTCTGCACAGCTAAGAACCTGAGTGCTGATACATAGATAGGTAGGTAGGTAGGGTGGGTAGGTAGGTAGATGGATAGATAGACAGACAGACAGATAGATAGATAACATTATTCACTACAGAGAGTAAGAAACATTCAAGGGTAAAACAAAACAACAGAATCATTATGGAGTTCTTAGGTCCTGTGAGAGGAAGTGCTTAATCTAAATCTTGTTGAACAAGATTGTTGATATGTATCCTGTATAACTGTCTGAAAGATTTCAGGGTCTGAATTCTGGAAAAGACTTAATACCATTAAAAATGTAGCTCCAGGATGATTGTGATAGATTATAATACAGGTTATTTTCAGCTTTCTTAAACCTGGAGTATCTAGATTGACCATTCACAGGATGATTTTATTTCTAGGTGAGAATATTTAGCTGTTGTATGTATTGAAAGTAGTTAAGGTTATATTCACTGAGGAACCCACTGGTCAAGACATCAGCCTTCCTACTTACAGCCTGGAGGAAGGCAAAGTAGGATGTGATCCCCAGGTTTATTTTTCTAGTGAAATATGGGCTTTTCTATCCCACTTGCAAGCACTGTGGTTATTTTTACCAGTAATTGAGACCACAAGCAGGGGAATAAGTTAGAATTTTGACTGAGTCATGATTCCCAGGCCTCTTCCTATAGATATTTATGTGGAGTCTGGTTCTGAGGCTACCTGGAATGTTCTCCCACACATCATGCTGGGCAAGGCAGTAGAACACAGGTTTAAACATCCCCACAACGCAGCTCCACCATCACCTTGTGGCTGTGTGACCAGGGTCTGGTTACCTAAACCTTTGTGTCTTGGTTTCCTTGTGGAAAAAGAAGTCTTAACAACAGCAGTTACCTCATAGAGGTATTGTGAACATTAAATGAGGGAATATATCTAGAGCATCTAGAAAGGTGCCAGGTAGATAATGATAATGATTTTATATAAAAGCCACTCAAGGGAAGATTTAATAAATTTGGCAAGCTGTAAGCTTCCACACCCCCGGATATAGGCATATCCTTAAATCTTTTTACAATTGAGTGGGGGAAATGAGCAGAGAAAACTTTGAAACAGGAGGTAACTGCAAGTTTTTACAACCACAGATCTAGATGAGAAAAATTCCCAGGCTTTCATGCATCAGAAACATGTAATCTCCAATTTGGCATTACTATGAGGCACCAGCTCAGACAGCACCCAAACAAGGTGCCCCAGTTGTCCCCACTGCCTGAGAACTTTCTGCTGTCACTACCTGTGGGAATAGACCCCTTCTCTGTGCAGTGGTATCCTTTACCCACAGAAGGCATCTTTAGTACATGTGCTCATTAGAGGCATTTAAACATAGGTACGTGGGGTACCTGGGTGGCTCAGTCTGTTAAGCGTCTGCATTCAGCTCAGGTCATGATCCTAGGGTCCTGGGAACCAGCCCCTTGGCTGAGGGTGGTGGTGGTCCCTGCTCAGTGGGGAGCCTGCTTCTCCCTCTCCCTCTGCCGCTCCCCCGCTTTCTGTCAAATAAATAAAATCTTTAAAAAACCAACAACATAGTAACAAACCTTAGCTCCCTAAAAAGTTATAGCTCCAAAGAGTTATTTCAAGCTTGTAGTACACTCTCTTCTTTATAAACACTAAAGCAGAATATTCTAGTCTCTCACAAAAACAGATTAACTGACCAACTACCATTTCTCACAAACTCCCTCTTCTTTGTTTTCCCTTCCACTATGTTTCAGTTGCTCTGGGGATAAATTCTAAAGTACTGTCTGGTATAGAGAGAAACAGTCTGCAGCTAGAAGAAACTGGGAAAGCACTAGAGATTTTTCTCTCCTTACCATGAATTCAGTGATTACTGACTTCAAAATAAAAAAACCAAACACATTCCAAGGTGAGGGGATGGCAGGTACAAAGGTTGAAAGATATGAAAGATATGTCTCTCTATCTCATGAATAAATAAATAAAAATCTTAAAAAAAAAAGATGAACACGCACTGTCAGTTTTAGGGTAGAGCATATGGTGAGAAGGAAATAGTTCTTGGTCTCTGAGGGAAAACTGTTACTGAGTTACCAAGGGGCACAATTTGGGGAATGCCTGTAATTTTACCTAGCTGGCCATTTTCATTTGACACAGGTTAATACAACCATCTTTTAAAATAGTATGCTCAAGTTCTATTTTCTTTTTTTTTTTTTTTTTTTTAAGATTTTATTTATTTATTCATGAGAGATAGAGAGAGAGAGAGAGAGAGGCAGAGACACAGGCAGAGGGAGAAGCAGGCTCCATGCAGGGAGCCCGACGCGGGACCTGATCCCTGGTCTCCAGGATTGTGCCCTGGGCTGAAGGCGGCGCTAAACCACTGAGCCACCAGGGCTGCCCTCAAGTTCTATTTTCAACTTCATCCTGACATATACTTCCCATACTTCTGCTACACTAAGAGCTCTTTGTTTTGTTTTCTTTGGTTGTGGAAAAAGCAAAGTCCTTTTGGTCTGAGGCTCTTGGTTCCAGGTAGGGTTTGCCTTTCTTCAAGGCTTTTCCCAATTCAGCAATTCCCATGAATTTTGGTCAAATAATTTTCCTATTAGAATGTCAACTCCATGAAGGCATGAATTTTCATATTTTAAAATTCACTGTTATTCCGAGTTCTTAGAACAGAGCATGATACATAGTACCAATCTAGACATAATTCAAAACATTTAAGCACCTATGAGGTGGTGTCCTATGGAGCATCCAATGATGATTAAGGTATGCTCTTTACCTTTAAAGACCCTGCAAATGAGGAAAAGAGATGTGTCATCAAACCCCAAATTGAGGCAGAATGAAACCAGTGCAACTATTGAGGTATAAATTTTTTTTTTTTTATGATAGTCACACAGAGAGAGAGAGGTGCAGAGACACAGGCAGAGGGAGAAGCAGGCTCCATGCACCGGGAGCCCGACGTGGGATTCGATCCCGGGTCTCCAGGATCGCGCCCTGGGCCAAAGGCAGGCGCCAAACCGCTGCGCCACCCAGGGATCCCAAGGTATACATTTGTTAATGGAGGATGCTACGGACTGAACATGTCTCTCCCCCAAACGTATATACTGAGACCTAATCCCCAGTGTGATAGAGTTTAGAGATGGGGCCTTTGGGAAGAAGTTAGGTCATAGGGTGGAGCCCTCACCAACGGGATTAGTGCCCTTACAAAAGAGATCCTAGAGAGCCCTTGCACCTTCTGCCATGTGAAGGTAACAGAGAGAAGACAGCCGTCAATGAGGAAGCAGGCCGTCACTAGACGCTGAATCTCCTGGTGATCACGAGTGTGGACTTCTAGCTTCCAGAACTGCGAGAAATGTTTATAAGGCATGTGTTATGTTATTTTTGCTATAGCAGCCCCAAAGACTAAGACATGGTACTCACGTGCAGTAATTAATTTCAAAAAGAGGACTGTGGAAAGGCTTCACAAGACATTGTTCTCAAAGACAGAATTTCCATTAAGGATGTAGAGGTTATTTTTGGTCAAATGATTATTAGTTTGTACTCTTCTGTTTCCAAGGGCCAGAAACCCATCTCAAAATAGCTTACATAAATACAAGGAAAGTGTAACTGGGAAATCTGGGGGTGGCACTTGCTTCAGCTCTCCCAGAACTCTTGACCCTGTTCATGTGTGTATGCTTCCTTTTCTCCCATAGCAGATATACATAATCCATGTTGCAGAGGAAAGGGTGGTTTGGCCACAGCTAGCACTATGCTCATATCACACTGGATTGTATTTATTATTTTTTTTTAAATTTTTATTTATTTATGATAGTCACAGAGAGAGAAAGAGAGGCAGAGACACAGGTGGAGAGAGAAGCAGGCTCCATGCACCGGGAGCCTGATGTGGGAATCGATCCTGGGTCTCCAGGATCGCGCCCTGGGCCAAAGGCAGGCGCCAAACCGCTGCGCCACCCAGGGATTCCTGGATTGTATTTAATAGCCATAGAAGGCTATCTGTATTTCAGGGCCAGCAAAGAAGATCCCATGGAAAGGCTCTGCTCTGTCTAAACCCAAACTAGTTTGGGTCACATGCCTATCAATAGGCTAATCACCATAGCTTGTGGAGTGGGAAGTTTACCCATCACCTGGCCATGGAATAGACAGTGCTAATATGGAGCTCTGTTAATAGACACTCATACAAAGCAGAAAATAATTTTAACAGAGGTAGGAAATGTTGCAAGACTTTTGTAGGATTGGCAGCTCTATTAGAACTGTATAAAGTGGGCAGGGCTAGGCAGTATTTCATAAGAAGTTGGAGAAGAGAGGACCCCAAAAGAGAAGAACTAAGGTGTTGGACAAAAACAGCAGGTAACCACTACAATAACTAAAATGCATGCACTCATAGGCAAAAGGGATGCAGTTTGCTGTGAGAGAAATTTGATTGCCAAAGATAGGCAGTGGGAGCTTAGGCAGGAGTTAGGTTGGGCTAGGTCATGGAGAGCCTCCACTGATAAACGGGAGTTGTCAAATGGCTTAATTGAAGCAGTGCTGTGATCAGACCTAGGTTGTTCTACTCCCCATCTCTCAGAAACATAACCCCTGGGCTAACTTTTCTGGAATGGCTAAGCTGTCAGACTTGACCATGCACCAAGTTTCTTCTTCCAGTCCCATTTGCTTTTTCTTTCTCCAGTCCACACACTGTCTCAGCTCAATTCTGGATGTAGCCTGACATCCTGGCCACTTGTTTCTCAATCTAAGGTCAACACCCCATTAGGGAATTGCTTTTGCCCAGCACCAACATTTCTGGATTCTTACAAAATACATCTAAAATCCTAATTCTCAGTCATTCTGGCACCAACCAAAGTAGGGGTGTGGGGATAGGAAATGGAAATGTACTACCAGTTGGTTGTTAATCTGCATGGGTTACTGGGGTTAATTAGAAAATTATCACTTATCACATATTCAGATTAGCTTGAAAGCCTGAGAACTATGGTCATCTTTTGAACCCTCGACTGATCAGCTATAAATGGATTATGCTGTACAAGACCTGAATGTGCCAATCTTTATCTATACATGTTTTTGAAGGAGCCAGTGTGCCCTTGTGGCCACCAACCTCCCCAGTAGGAGGTGGTATTATGGCCATAGCTCATGAATGTGTAGATTTTAGTATCTTTCACTCTTCATAAACTTTTGGGGAAGATTACCATAAACTATATAGGATCAGGAGAATTATGTTCCTAAGAATGCTTAGAATAGCCTACTCTTTCAGGTTGTTACTCTAGGGCATAGTTACTTGCTCCTGGTGAATGAGAGAATGGATCCATTCAGTTAGAGAAACATTGTATAATCCAGGAGAAAACTACATTTACATCTCACTTTCCTGAAATTATTAAATGTACATCCACTAGCTCCAACTGAGAAAAATAAAAATTGAACAATTCTAAAATGATAGTTTGTCACCTAAGTGAATCACTGCAGAGATAAAAGAGGAATAATGCTTCAGTAAAAACTGAAGTTTCTGAGAAAATTAACCTTGAAATGAGAGGAAAGAATGGAAAAAGAAAAAGGCTACCTTCTAAGAGCTGGACTGTCAGGGAGGGTGGGTGAATATTAGAAGATGTCATGGAAGCTGAAGGGTCTCGGGAAAGGCACAGTGCCAGCTGCTTCTGAGAAATGTACCTAATGGCAAAAAGCAAAAAGCTCTCCAGACTTTTACTGGCAGAGTTTGGATTTATTATGACAGCCTTGGAACCAAAAATGGTTATAGTTTTCTATGACAAACTTCACAGGGAATCAAAGATTTTCAGAGATCAAGCAGAGAAGGTGTGTGTGGGTATAGTCAAGGGAAGGTATGAATGATGCTCATATATTCCATGTTTTCCAGGAGAAAGCATTAAAGGTGAAGTGTTAATACACTTGTTTTTCATCTTATTCCAACAGAAGACCAGATGTAATCTTTTTAAAGAGTGACTTCCCAATGTATTCAGATAACTGTAGGGTGGGGAGGAAGCAAGTTGCACTCTGTTACAAATAAATGAAAAACCATAAGGTGACAGACAATATTAAGCACACTCCCACCCTTATTCAAACACAAAGGCAGAGGAAAAGTTCATGCTATCTGCCAAGAAATTATTTTTGGAGGGAAACAAGCAGATACACACATCAGCAATAGGAGCAGCAGCAAAAATTCTTCTGTTCTCCAAAATACTTAAATTGAAAAAACTTCGATTAGTTAACCTCTGTTGGAATAGTTTTAGAAGGGACCTGCTTGTCATGAATTGATAAAAAGCCAACATACAAACACTAAGGAAGGGAGTGAAGGGAATATCGAACATTATTGAACACTGTGCAACTTCCCTACCAAGTTTGCATTTGTCACCAGAATGGAAAACTAATAAAATGTTTCTGGTGTAGCTTTAAAAAATTTTTTTCATTCTTTTTTCTTTTTCTTGAGTATGTTGAGTCTAAGACGAGAGGCCCTCTGTCCCCACCCAGCAGGGCACTCTTTCTTGAGGGCCTTGGAAACAAAGGAAACCAACTGGGGAACTCAGGGCAGGAGCCATTTGTGGAGAGCTTGCAGCCCATAAAACATCAGGCTACACAAGAGGGCTATAGGTGGGGCGAGGAGGATGCACAACAAGGAAGAGGGGCAGTTTCTGCCCTTTAGGAGTTCCAGATCTACTAGGGGAAGGAAACAGACCACAGTGTGGCCTAAGATGTCACTGGGAAGGGGTTGGGGGTGGGGACTAGGTTCTAGTTCTGACTCTGTCATTGGCTGGCCATGTGATCTTACAGAGTAGGAGTGGTCACTTGTCAAATGAAGAGATTGCATGAAGGTGCAGATCTCTGTAAAATGGAGTAATTAAATTAAATGTGATCAGGATTTCTCTAAGTATATTCCAAAACAAAAAAACAAAAACAAACCTGGTTAAATAAATTTGGAAAAACTGCCCTTCCCTGACCCAACCCCCACAGTAGCAGATAGGTTCTTAATACCTTTAGTGTATCACAGGCTCCAAAGTCCGGCTGTAAAGGATTCTTTTAATTTGGCATTTCCCAAACTTATTTTCTGAAAAAAAAAGTCTGCTGATATTTGCAAAACATGCTTTGGAAAATGTTGATCTATTCACCCTCACCCCTCCCAGCTTTAGAATTCTACTACTGCTAGTGGTTATCTTTCCTTAGGGGCTTGTCACTTCCCTTCTCTGCACTGTGCAGTCAGGCCTTTCATTGAACCTCTTGGGCTGAACCTAACATGCTGCCTCTGGCTTTACTTTTCTTGACTCTATGCTATTTAAATGTTCACATGAAACTAAAAGAGTTGGAGCAGTTGACCTCTAAAATCTGTATAAATCCTGAGATTTTAGGATTCTTTGAATATTATCACAGCCACTGAAGACTGAAGCAGGATGTATATAACTGAGGCTGTTCCCATCACAGCACTAACATTTACTAAACGAGAACTTTGAGATGAAATTCTATATCCTGCCATTCTGCACACTGCCCCAAACTCAATACTGTATTTCCTTGCAACTTCCTTTCCCCTTGACTAATACAAAAGAATATATAGGGAGACAGTGTGTGTTGTACAGGCTCCCTAGACCCATTCTAGAGGAGACAGTTAGGAGACCAAGGGGGTGCTTCCTGCAGATCTGTTCTTTGTAGGTACGGCTAAAGGTTTTTCATGTAAGTGAATTCTTACAAAACATTAGGAAACTATATATATTCACCATACCTAATTATGAAAATACTTAGCGCATGTGTTTCAAATTCAGCCAGAGTACCCTCCAGTTCCTGGCAGAGGCTGGAGGCCCAGGATGACAGAATATGGATAAGGTAAAACTTGAGAATATTCGCAGAAGTCAACTAGCCAAGGCTTAGAGGGTTGAGTAAAATTCTAGTTCTCTGGTGTAGGATTACTATATCCTCTTTTTTGCTCTGTCTTGACCCTTCTTTAATGTCACATGTTTCTTTTTTAGCCTCATTTCCATGTCAACAAGATTGTTGAAAAATACTTTTAAGACAGAGGTGCCTGGGAGGCTCAATCGGAAGAGCAGGCAAGTCTTTCTCTTGGGACTGTGAATTTGAGCCCCACGTTGGGTATATAAATTACTTAAATAAACTTAAAAGAATATTAAAAAAAAAAACTTTTAAGACACACACTCAAACTAACTTTCTCAATTGTCCAAATGTAGTAGCTGGAGAGACTGAAATATTAACCAACCTAATTAACAAGAAAGCCATTCAATTCATTTTCCTCCACTGCAGGCCTTACAGTGAAATCTCAAGGTCTGGTCTCTTTAAGGGGCTGAAGTGCCATCACTGAAAATGAATGGTGAACCGACTGGGACACCACCGGTGGTTTCTTTCCCCCGTCTATGCTTCAGGGAAATGCAAAGCTGGCATAAGGTGTGTGAAATGCCATGTAGAACAGGATACTTCAGCCCCCAGTGAAGAAACAAAAGAGAGAAGAGAATGAGGACGAATGTTCACACTTCACTGTCTGAAGGCTTCGGTAGGACATGTGAAGTTTGAGAATTTCCACAGGCTGACAGATGCTATTTAATAGAAAGAAGTAAAAGATAAGATTCTTAAGGTTTGCTTCACATAAAAAGGGGTAGTTCTTGGGAAACCCAGCCCATTTTGTAATTTTGTCCTATAATACAGTAACGACGGATTTAACATAAGCCTAATTACTGCTGAAAATAAAGTTATGAACAAAAGGGTTTAGCAAAGGCTGACTTCAAAGTAAAATAAGGTAAGATTTAATCCCAAACATTCTCCTTATTCTAAGTTTTGATCATTCTTGGGACCCTAACTGGATTAAAATTGAAATGATCTGACCAGCACTCAGAAGAATCATCATAGCATATACACAAAATAGAGAATAAAATTTTAATGGTATCAAAAACAGAACTTTTTGGCCAATTTAGTACTTGCTGGAATAAAGTTGCAAAATGTTACTCAGTAACGGACTTAGCTTCTAAATCAAGCCGGAATTACACATACTCTGTATATTACTTGAGTATATACAAGTACATTCCATGATAACATGCAGAGACATGGAAGCAAGAAGAGTACGACCAAATCAAGATCACCATCTCTATTGATGAAATAATGAATTGAAAACAAAACACCTGTTCAGTAATCCAAGACTATCTCATTTTGCCAAGGGGGTTTTAAGTGTTGCTCTTTTCAAGAATTCAAATAAACTCCATATGGTTAAATCTAATTTTGTTTCCTCAATGTGAAAAATAAGCAGATGATATGCTGTAGCTATGGGTATATCCTTTTTTTTTAAACTTATTATCAAATTAAAAGGTTTGATAGACTTTTCTCTTCATATTCTAGTAGTTAAGAATGAATCGTTTAAAGATCTTAGACATTTGAATGTCACACCACCTACAGCAACATATGCTCAAGTACCTTTAATGATACAGTCATATGACACAGGAGTTTAATTTTCCTGAGAACTAAATTAGACTTATGAAGTAAAACAGGGTATGAAAATGACCTGAGTTCACTGGAATCTCTATATTTGAAAGAGATTGCTTCAGCTTTGCTAAGATTTCATCAAAAGCCATTTAGAGCAAGCATTTCTTAGGGAGTCACATTATTTGGTCATGGAACCTTGGGATCTTTTTAAGCACTAAAAAGAAGTGCCTTCTGTTGTGCAAATTCAATGAAAGGCCAGAACAGACAAGAGAACTGATGGTGCTGCAGGAGAACCTATAGGTGAGCCTATGGATTCCATTATTTGTAAAGAAGAGAGTAGGTGAGATGTGCAACTGACCAGATTTGCTCCCAGTCTGACAATGATTACTAGGCAGCTAAAATCCTTGTAAGATAAGCAAAGACAGCACCGTAAGTGGAACCTAGTAGAATCCACTAGGGAGTGAGGGTTGGTTGGGGTAGAGATGGTCCCCCTCCAAGTAACTCTCCTTTGTATGTGAGAACCCCAGAACATATACGAAAAGTAGGCTAAATAATGGCTTCAGTCTCTTCTCCAAATTACACATTTCAACCTTTGTGATTATTATTGTTTGCAAACTAAGAGGTCACATGTGAATTACTAGTCACTGAACAGCTTATAAAAGAATACAGTCTAGCCTCAATCTGAGCTCTTCTGTTTGCTCTGTAATCTAATTCAAGGCACTTTAAAATATTTTGGTGCCTTAGTGTATTAACATGTAACATGAGAAAGACACTCATTTACTTACCACAGGGAGCTACCACATAGATGACTGAATCTTAAAGCATTTTGAGCTCCTCAGATGAAAAGCACTGTGGAGACCATCACAGCAGAGGAAAACTCTCCCAATGCCTTGGAATCCTGATCTATGTGCCTTGTGTCCCAACCAGGTTTTCTTATATACTTCGCAAGTAAAATCTGTTGGTGGCACTCCATTCCTTTATATATGTTAATTGTTTGGCACACAGATGTTTATATATTTAAAATAGTTGTAGTACTCACTACTCCAAAGTTGTTTACTAATTGTCCAATAAAGTTAATGAAATGTAGCCACGATGGAGTACTTTGTGTCAAATTTAGAAAACTTGAGCTTTTTCAAAGGTACATCTGACATAATACAAAGTTCATTTTTTTAAAATAACTGAACTAGTATTAATTATGTGAAACCACAAGTTTTTAATGCAAAAAATACTGAGAGTATGCCACAGTGTCTTTATATTCATCTGAAGAGTACAAAGATGGAGTTTTGAGGAAAAAATGGTAACTCTATAGAAATCAAATGTGTTTCTTAAATTGTTCAAAGGAAACATTTAAAAATTTTCATGTTTCATATGTTGAAATAAAGTTGTTAGAGGAAATAAATTATAAATACAGCAGTAGTTTAAATATTTCTTTTTTAGCATTAATTTTTCTAAGCAAGTTAAATTCAAAACACTTGAAATCTGTTATCCTCTTCTTCCAAAGGAACTGTGGAGATAGAAGCTTTCATAGAAATCTACAACGGTGATAAGACCTGTGATCTTTACATAGACTACACTGGACCTTGGCCATTTTAGATTTACAACATATTTTGGTTAATACATTAGATTCAACTCATTAATATGCTTTTATATTTGGGAGAAATTAAGATTGTGATTTATAACCTTACAGTTCACCCAAACTCAATTCTAGGTCTTGATTCTCTGCAGGGGGTTGTATCAGACTCATAATTAAAATGATGAAAACTGTAAATAACTTCTTTCAGGCTGAAAAAATATTTGTTTTTTAAATAAAGTGCTTTTAAATTCAAATGTTTCTTGCCCTATACAAAACTGAAACACTTTAACCTGAAATCTCCATATCTTGACATACATATTTTAACAGAAAGAAATCAGTTTTGGGCCATTAATGTCCTTCGAGAGTTCAGATTGGATCTAAATTGGGTTTTGCATTACTATCGTGCTCATGTTTGTACATGAAGGTTAAAAGAAAGAGGGCAACATCCAAGGATGACCAATAGGCAGTATGCGATGTGACAGCTGACCAGTAGCGGCTTTCCACAAGTCCTTCTCTGAGTTCAAAATCAATTCTGTGATCCAATTCCACTAAAAAGAAAAGAGAGTCAAACAAATGAGTAAGTTTTACAGTATGTTCTATATAGACTTTACCTAGAGTTGAGAATAAAAATTTAGCTAACAGAAGTGATTCTCCTAATTATATTTTTTTCCTCTTACATGACCATCCACTGTAATCTTGTGGGGGTTGGGGGAGATCCAACCGCAGTCTAAATAGCTCAGGATTCTATTTGGTGGAGTCCTTTCCTTTGTATGCTCAGGCCAATATGGGATAATAAAGGAATAAAACAACAACAAAAAAATCACTTGGTATCACACAGTATATCTGGAGTAAAGAAACTGGGCTCAAATCTGACTTTCCCATTTTTGTTCCTAATCTGTAAAATAAGTAAACTGTCTCTTGCAAAACCGTGGGCCAGACTTATATGCAGTGATGTCTGTGAGGGTGCACAGGTCACTCAAAGGCTCCTTCTCTGGGGCGGCCCTATCCATTACCTTGCTCTGTTGTGACTTTTTGCAGTCCCGGACTCCCCCTGTGGCTGCCATCACACAGCCTGGTCCCCAAGCAGTCAGCAGGGCCTCACATGCGATATACAAGTGCTCACTAAATGTATGATGGATAAAGAATCCACTGGGTGGCAGGGGCAGTTAAACTGGGAGGAACAGTCATGATCCTTGGGAAGAAGGACTTCACTTATAGCTACTACTCTCAAATAATCCAGTGAATTCAAAAATTTTTTTTTCCTAAAACCCATAGAAAGTCCTTGCAATACCTGTTAGAGAAAAATCAAGGCTAATAAGAGAATTACAAATGATTCATTTAATAAGTCCTTAGAGATAAAACACTTAGAAAAATAATATTTTGATCTTTAGGAACTCCTTTAAAACTGTCATTGGGCGATATAATACTTTGACGGAGCTATCTTAAAAACAAAAAAAACCTAAATCTTTGTTCAGAGTGCCAGAAGATGCGGAAAGTAAAAGGTGTCAAAAATCAAGGAGGTTGGAAAAAAAGTTGGGTTTTGCTTTCTAAAAAGCAAATTTGGTAGTTGCAGATGGGAAATCATATTATTCTAGAGAATACTTTCACATAAATATTTAGCTAATGCTTATTTTAAGTAGGTATTTTATGACAAGATCCTTTGGTGATTTAAAAATGCATATAGTTGTTATTTTTCTATTCAACTATGCTTTTCTTTTTCTTTTTTTTTAAATATTTTATTTATTCATGATAGAGAGAGAGAGAGAGAGAGAGGCAGAGACACAGGCAGAGGGAGAAGCAGGCTCCATGCCGGGAGCCCAATGTGGGACTTGTTCCCGGGACTCCAGGATCGCGCCCTGGGCCCAAGGCAAGCACTAAACCGCTGAGCCACCCAGGGATCCCCCAACTATGCTTTTCTGACAAGGAACACCCATGTTGTATACAGATATATATACATTTTCAAATAAGCAGTATAAATGCCAATTAGGTTATAAAACACTCGTAAAATATATTGACATAGGCCTTTTACAGTTTTTTTTCCTTTTACACTTTTTAAAACTATTTTTCTCATTTAAATTATAGTAAGCTAATCCACAATAAAACAGAAATAGCTGCAATCCATATGTGGAACTGTGGGATAGTAATATCTGAATCTTTTATCTTTTGTATTCTGTGGGACATTTGAGTTTGATTTGTAGGCACAGTCTGGCACAACAGACAGGAAGATGAAAAAAGAGGAAACTGGAATTCTCAAGCATGATGAAGAGAAGTCAAGCTGCAGTTAGTTATAAAGAGGAGAAACAAGAGGAAAACCAGAAGAGATAAGAAAAATACACATTAGTATCGGCAAAGACCATCAAGTTATAATTTTTTTAAAGATTTTATTTATTTATTCATGATAGACACAGAGAGAGAGGCAGAGACACAGGCAGAGGGAGAAGCCTCTGCCTGTGTCTCTGCCTCTCTCTCTCTCTCTGTGACTATCATAATTTAAAAAAAAAAAAAAATGCCACTGGAGAATGTCTTCCTAGTCCAACAGTTTTAAGTCGAATTGTTGTTTTAAAGTCAAAGCAAGGAAGATTTTTTCTGTTTTAGTAAGTATTATTTGGCTTTGAAACTGTGTCTGTAAAATTCTTTTTTAAAAATATTTTATTTATTCATGAGACACACAGAGAGAGGCAGAGACACAACACAGAGGGAGGAGGCGGCTCCATGCATGAAGCCGGATGTGGGACTTGATCCTGGGACCCTGGGATCACGCCCTGAGCCAAAGGCAGACACACACTCAACAGCTGAGCCGCTCACAGGCATCCCTGTGAAATTTATTCTTAAATGTTGTTACTGTCATGAAACACTGTCTTTCATATACTAGAAACTCAAATGCTGAATTATCATCCTATTATGGCTCTTGTCATTCTTATCACCTACGGGGACTCTAGTAAGTGTTGTTAAATAGACTGACCGTCTCTACCCCTTGCTATTTATCTGTAGGCTGCCCTCATCAAAATGGGAATAAAGTGATCACTGGTTTTAGTCTCTCATTTTCCTTAAAAGGTTTACAACAGACAGTCTGGCTGCCCGTCCAGTTGACCTTACATATGTTGATTCTACAGGTAGAGGAATGGAATTAGGTGGGCCTATGTCTCATCTTCTCTCTCCCTTTTATGTAGATCATAGAATTCCCAAGGGAGTAAGGGTCCAGATGGCAGTACCATTCTTTACGTGATGTGAGATGGGCTCTTAGCCCAAGTAGGCCCAAATCTATATGGAATTGCCTTGGACCTATTTTCTCATTATTAGCATATCAAAAATGGGTGGCATAACACAGCTGATAGTTTTTCCTAGTTTCTCTCACCAAGTGAGGTCAAAGAGAAAGGAGAACATAAAATCATCACTTTATCCTTTTTTTTCTCTTTTGAGTGCCTAAGGGCTAGAATTCCTTTATCCACAAAGCCTCAGATCCTGAACAATTGAAGAGAAGTGAAAATGAGAAAAAGATCGTTAGATTTTAACAATCATTACCAGTTTGCTTATACTGCTTTAAAACATGGACTTTTTTTTTTTTTTTTCTTTTCTGGGAGTCTCACAAACAGGCCTATTTCCCTTCCTATTCCCCAAAGTGAATGTTGGCAATTTATGAACTATTTAGGTAAGGTGTCATCAGTACTGTGCTTTCATCAGAGAACTCTCTACACAAGTCTTGTCCATATGGATATGGTATTAAGAAAAATATGTATGAATATAAAGTAAGCATCTTAGTGTTAAAATGTGTACTAACTGGACAGGTTTCTACTATTTTAATGGAAGCATCTTACCTTCCCTGGAGAGAAATGTTCAAAACCTTAATTTTAAAGTTATCTTGAAGTACCTGGGTTGCTCAGTCAGTTAAGTGTCTGACCCTTGGTTTTGGCTCATGATTTCAGGGTCATGAGATTGGGCCCTGAGTTGGGCTCTGTGCTCAGTGGGGATGGGATTCTCTCTCTCCCTTCCCCTTTCTCTCATTTTCTCAAATAAATAAGCTTTTAAAAAAGTTATCCTATTTGTAAGTAATAATTATGGTAATAATTGCATGATTTTTGGCTATAGGCAGACACCAAGAAAAATATTAGTAAAGGAAACCGTGTTTTCAAATAACTGGCCAAAGATTTTTTTCATTAAAAAAAAAAAAGATTATGCTGAGTTCTTGTTGGTAAATTATGTTTTCTTATTTCTGTGCTGCCTCAGGGCAGCTATACATTTCATGTGGTAGGTGTTTGACATTCAAGGAATATTTACATCTTGTGAGTTGTTATAATTTCAAATATATTTAAGAATATTCTCCAACTGTCATTTATTTGAAAAAAAAAAACCCTCTAAAATTAGTTTTATAGACGGTTTTCATATCTGTCAAAATAATTTCAAAATAATTTCCCAGCACTAATATATCCTGAAAGATATTCAAATATCTCACATTTGTAACAGATGGGCTTTATGGGTGAATATAGGGTTTAGTAAATTTTGAATAAAAGGAACTCTAGGAGATGGCCAGATTTGTTGGAACCTCTAACAATCTGGTTTAAGAAACTTTTCCTATTATATTTGGAACTATTCCTTTCCATTCATCCTTTGGTTCAACTAAGTTCTAGTTCTCTACATACCCTGTGCTTTGCTTATGCTGTTTCTTCTCCCCAAAACATCTTTTCATCTCTGCATGTCCAAATTCTACTTCCACAGAGCCTTTTATGATTTCTCTAGGTCAAAGCATTTTCTCAATCCCTAGAACTGACAGACTCCTTTACTTATACCTTTGTTATGTGGCTCATCACATTCTATCATATATTATAATTATTTATATAGTCATCTACCTCCCTACTAGAATATGTATTCTCTAGAAAATACTTAATTTCCATACCAGCATTTAACATCTTTATGGGCAGTACTGAGGTCTGTTTCATTTTGCTATCTTTTCTAGTGACTAGCTTGGTACTTTGGCTCATGGTAAACATTGTTAAATGAAAAAAAGCAAGGGGAGAGAAACATAAGCCATATACATATTACCATTTGAATCAGTTTGGTGTAGTTACGATTAGTGGTCTAATTGCCTAGATAGCTGGGATGGTTTTAAGATAGTAGATATAAGGGCTACTTGAATGCAGGATTAATAAGTATATCAATTTTCCTTCATCCAATAAAATATGCAAAAAGCACAAGTCAAATAATTTCTTCAATGGATTTGACTATTTACATGAGCAGGGGCCAGAGAGAACACTTATATAAGATCATTCCTTGAAGGAAATGCATGAGGTTACATCAACACAAACTGTTGCTAGGGAGCAAAAAAACTCATATTAGTTTGTTATAGTAAAATACTGTTTTGGAATTTTTATCAAGTTAAGAGCTTTCTTGTTTTTGAAAATAGAGAAAAAAAGTATGGATATTAGCAATTAAATAGAGAAGTTGTATAATTAGATGCAGTTGAAAATCCAAGGAAAAACCTGTAATGTATTTTTTGTTACAGAAAAATCTAATATTAAAAAGAAAGAAAGAAAAAGGAAAGAGGGAGGAGCTGTGGAAAAAAGAAAGTTAATGATAAAAATGATTTTTTAAAAAGATTTTATTTATTTATTCACAAGAGACACAGAAAGAGAGAGAGGCAGAGACACAGAAGAGGGAGAAGCAGGTTCCCAATAGGGAGCATGATGCGGGACTTATCCCAGGACCCGGGATCATGCCCTGAGCCAAAGGCAGACGCCCAACCACTGAGCCACCAGGTGTCCCTAAAAATGATTTTTAAACTAGGATCAATCCTTAGTAATACATTTAGAATCTGCTGAAAATTAAGAGACTGAAAATATGTCTTGCATCCAAAAATACTAAAAGTGATCCTATCCCTTTTAAAGAACATTAAATATTTGTGTTGAAACCAGATATCAGCAGCAATGGCACACCTACAGCCCTAAGTAGAAATGTTACTAGTATCTGAAATAACTGGGAATGATTATATTTCTTATACCATAAAAACTTTTTATATCTAAATGTCTTACATGAAAAGAACAGTGAACTCTTTCGAAGCCTTTAGGACAATAAAGAAGGAAAATGGCCTAATGCTTTTCTTCCCTCTGTAAGATTCCTTCTTTGTAGGAACACACAGGATTATCATTTTAGCACATTAAGCAGCTAGTCAATACTTGGGTTTTAGGACCACCACTACTTAAGGTTAGAAAATATATATAAAATAGTCTATGTAATGGTGACATTCAAGCTGATCTCATAGTTTCAATGAGCAGAAGACTTCTAAAGTAGATCATTGTCATAGTATTCTGAATGCTATTCCTGACATATACCATACCGAGGGCATTATCTTTATTCTGCATTACATTTTCCGGAAAAAGAAGTTGTGGGAGATTAAAGAACGATTCCTGAAGTCTGAAATCTGTGAAAAAAAAAACACAAGATGTGTAAAGTGCTGGCTGATGATTACAAAGGACCTTCAACGATGTAGTGGCCAAATTTAGATGACTACCCCTAAATATGCTGATTAAACCTAGCAGACATAAAGAAATACACTTTGGTTTTTATGAAGAGCTCTTTCATGGAAAATGTAAGCATAATTAACTTTGAAATACAAGGTCATAATCTGTTAACACTCAGATATCCCCAACATTTATAGCTCATTTAAGTTCTAACCTAAGGTAAAACATGTTATAAAAGAAATAGTTTTTGCTTTTCATATGTTACAAACACAGGGGAATATAAGAAATGGAACCATAAATAAGCTTAGACTTTTCAAAAGAAATGAAGGATAGCTATCTAAGATGCTTTAACTTGATGACAATAAAGTGGATTCAACAGACAGCACACACATACTCTTCAAAGACAGGAACCCTGATTGATTCATGAATTCAAAGTCTTTGTTCATCTTACCCTCAAAAAGCAAGAGAATCAAAGTCCATAGCTTCAGAATAAAGGTTATCAAGAACTGAGGCAATCAATGTGAGCAGAAAGAAGGAAGGAAGCCAGAATCGCCTAATCACAATGACCAAATTCCAGAAAGAAGATTTAAGGAAGAAAGTCTTTATGATTTGCAAGATATAGTCAAAATAGCAAGTATGACATAAGGAATGTCTTAAATCAGGATTATATAGAAAAATATATTATTGAAGCAAATCTAAGAATTAGGCAAATCTTGAGAATCTGATTTAAAAGGTGGAATCCTACTATAGTACTTTCATTTTAATAGTTACATCTATGTCTAAAGATAAATATATGTAACCAAGAGTCACAATTAGCTCATATTTAGAGGAGAATAACAAAGAATTTATACCTAAGAATGGCAGAAAATGAATTTTGTTAAGCCATCAAAATATGATGATGCAATATAGCTAAGCATCTCTGTAACTGCTGTCCTGAAAGAAGAAAGGTTTTTCTATTATTCTTTTGAAATTACTATGCTAAATAGTAAAAAGACCTAAAAGCCAGCTTTCTTCCCTCAGATCCTATAGACTGTCTTTATGTCTTCATTACCCTTTCTAGGGGGCATTAATATTACAAGGAATTGTGACTTTTTACCTGCCATCTTACAAAATTCTTTCAAAGTATTATTTCCCAGAAGTTTAGAGTTTTGACCTCTGCATGTCACAAAAGAATTCTGTATTTTTACAGTCACATTTTTGATATTAAGTAGAAATGAGAGCTTAAGTCAGCAGTAGTATAGGAACTCATATAAGAAAACTAAAAAATGAATTTTGTACAAAGTCCAAAATGAATTTTCTAGGCAGTGTTCAAAAGGTTTACAATTATAAAATTTTCAGTACTCAGAGTTTGACATAAATAGACTTATGCTAAAAAAATGCTACTGGTCCAAACAGGAACATCCAATTCAGGAATGTCCAGGATAATTTCTCCTGGAGTGGGGTTGTCTGTGGAGAAAGATCCAGTCTCTAGGACTGCCACACCTGAACTTCCTTTTTAAGTTATATTTTATGGATGGCAATGGATAATGGTCATTTTGAAATTTAGAGTAGCTGATATAGCAAGAAAACAAGGCTGCAAGTATCTGAAATAAAATCTGCTTAAACGTTTAGAGAGAAAGGAAGGAAAGTTTTCTGCTTGCTATAGTTACAAAAAGCAGCTAGTTCGAGAATCTACATTTCCTTATGTAGCCAATGGAAAAGTAAGACTTGATTTATAGTCTTATTTAAATGGACATTTAAAAATAAGGTTCGAATTCAGACTCTTGAAATTAAATATAAATAAAATGTATAAGAACTTCATAACTATTTAAGATTTTAAACCTTAGAAATCTTTTGGAAAAAATTAAATAAAGCTCTATTCTAATGCTAAGTCCAGCATAACTATCCATTCATTCAGTTATTTCTTGAATATTTACTCTATGCTAGGTAAGCTGGGATAGGATTGAAAGCCATACAGCAGATCCAATACAATATAAGCCTTAAAGTCTTATAATTTGGTTGGATAAAGAGAACTATAGAATTAGCAGCAGAATGGCTCTGGTATAACAGCTTTGAAAAAGAATCATGAATATCACAGTATAGGTCTGAAGCAGTTAAATAAAATTTTGAGGCTGAAAAGACCATATTTTTTAAAAAGATCTACTTTATAAAACCAGGGGGTGCTCACACCAGAGATTGTTTTATGCTTGATGTTTAAGACTCCTGTGCCACCAGGCTCCGATTATTAATGTTCTTAACTATTAATTCACCAATGCAGAGTAAAACTGCATTTACCTGGGAGCTCTACTTAAAAATATAACCAGAGGAAAAAGTATTTTTCCTTTAAAGCTAACTTATGCTTTAGATTTTAGAGTTGACTGTTCCTGTCAGTATCTCAATCCTTTCCACATTCAAGTTGCAAGTGATATAGTATAAACGTAAGGAAAGAAGAGTATGAACTAACATGCAGAATCCAGAAAGCCAGAACTGCTGTGTGGAAGGGTCTGTGTTGCAACAGTGGTGGTGGGAAGCGAGGCAACAGACTTCTTCTCGTCTTCTATTGAGTCTTTTGATGTCTCAGATGGCTGTGATGTAGATGAACGTCCAAATCTTGAGAACAACATTCCACCAAGGCCCTTTCCAATGCTAGCGGCCCCTGTATTTCACAAAACAGGGCAGTCAGACTGTTGAATTACACCACATACCAAGCTAAAGAGCACCATCCATAGTTACAGCCAATTGGCAGAGGAACCAAGCCATAGTCATATTTTTCCAGGGTGGGAACATAGGAAAACTGCAATTTATACTGTAGGTTTCTTTTCTTTTCTTTTTTCTTTTTTTTTTTTTAAAAGAATTTTCTTTATTTATTCATGAGAGAGAGAGAGAGAGAGAGAGAGAGAGAGAGGCAGAGACACAGGCAGAGGGAGAAGCAGGCTCCATGCAGGGAGCCCGATTTGGGACTCGATCACGAGTCTCCAGGATCACAACCTAGGCCAAAGGTGGCGCTAAACCGCTAAGTCACCAGGGCTGCCCTATACTGTAGGTTTCTAAGTAAAAATGGTGTTGAATAGAATGAGAGTTGTACAAACTGCAAAAATCTAGCTTACAAAAAAAGGAATAAAGATTCTATCTCATTCAAGGGATCATTATTTGGTAAGGTTAAAAACTTTAATAACAGAACCATGCCACTGACATGAGCATATATTTATTATCGATATGCTTTACTACTGAAGTGAATATGTTATAAAAAGCTATCATAAACTATCGATATAACAAAATATCAATGAAAAGTCAATTTATAGTGCCATCTTGTGGCATTCTATATTAAGACAACCCATAACCAAAAGCAATGAACTAATTTAAGGGGCACATAATTGAGCTCCAGCAGTACACCAAACATTGTGGCTGGTGGAGATCATTTAAAGAGAAATTAAATATCCTTGTTGTCCCTAGGATGATAGAATTTGAGAGACTACTGAGTCATGAATCAGAGAAATGGTTGGCACCCTTGGGGGCCCCTGAGAACTCAAGTACTCTCTCATTTTACATATGAGGAAGCAGACCCTTAAAAATGATGTGACTTACCCAATACCTCACAGTAGGTGGCAGAGCCAAGATTAAAATGAAGGTCTTGATTTCCAGACTTTTTGTCTATCCAGCTATCTCATAGTCTAAAACTACAAGATCTGATCTAATCAGAACCTTTAGGGCCTTTGGCTCTCAATACGAAAGAGAGGGTAGTTAATTCTAAATGCAGGAATTAAATGTTGGGTATTTTGTAACAGAGTATTTTCAAGTAACCTAAATTTAATGCCTATCTAAAAAAACACTTATATTTACTAATAAGAAATACTTAGGAGAAATTACCTAATATACTTGCTTTGCCTATATTTGTTATAGATTCCCCATAGTGTCGGCGGGACAAGACTGGTGAGGTCACAGGGCTTGGTATTGTTGAGATGCCTTCATTCTCTGAAATTGAGGTAGGTTCTTTTGCTGGGTGGAGAAAGCTTGGCTTCATATACTCATAAGGTAGAGGATTGGAAGTATTATACCAGTGGATCTGGACAGGTGAAATGTTGCTGTAGTGTTTCAGTATTAACGGTTCTAATCTATAAGCCTTGAGATTAAAAAACATTCAAAGAAACACAACATTAAGGCACAATGCTTGGATTTTATTAAACTGTTTATTCTTATTCTATTGCATGCTCAGCAGACCTTAGGGAATTTTTAAAAACCTGGTATTTCTAACATGCATTCCTATTTGTTCACTATTAATAATATGTAATATGTGTAATTATATATCCTTAATGATAAGATTATGGAAAAAAACTAGCATAGGTCTAAGTTAACAGTGCCCACTGATTTGTCTTTCAGACAAACAGATTCATTTTTATTATGTTCTGGTATCATCCTAATGATTAGATTTATGTTTGTCTTACCAACAAAGCTGAAGTAGTAAATAGTAAACCAGAATGTGATCAAAAATCAATCTGTAATATCTTAGGAGCTCTTAGTAAGCTCTATTTTCAAATAGATTAACATAGTAACAGCACAAATTAGATGCTGATACAAGACCATTTGTCTAATGTGAAGAAAAGATGATATAGCAGAAAAGGCAATGAATGGATTTGGCATTGGAATTCCCCCAAGTTCGTATTCTAGCCTCTGTCACTTATTAACTGTATGAAATCTACCAAGTTGCAAGGTCTCAGAGACACTGTTTCCTGAGCTGTACAAAGGAGATTAACACTTTCTACCTCATAAGGATGTGGGAAAGAATGGATAATGTTTGTAAATACTGCCTAGCAGAGTTCTGACATAACCGTTATTTAAAAAAACTTTACTTAAAAAAATCAGAGAAAAACTATAAAATGAATAATAACTTAAATACAATGAGTTTAGAGCCCCCCCTTTATAATATAACAAAGTTAAGATTATATGAAGGACAGGGTATACAATGAAAACTCAGAGTTCCTCTATGAACTCAAGTTCACTTTCAAGTTGTGAGACAATGAGTAAAATGAATGTATACTAATGAAATACTTAATGTCTAGCTGGGTTTTTTCACATATATTTTACTTAATACTAACAACTTTATGAAGTAAAATATCATCTGAATCATATAGATAACAGCCTTAGGAGTGACATGGCCAAGATAGTGCAGTCTGTATTTGAATCTAATACTAGTTTCCAACTCAGTGAAATTTATTTCTTAAATATAGCATTTTTGATTCTTTAACATATAGGAAATTTTCTAAAATTCTCGTATTTAGTCAATGTTATATTTACTTGGTACTAGCTAAAGATGTTTTAAAAGACAAAGCCATTTTTTCTGAGAATGAATGATATTTAAAATGGTTTGTTTTAAACTTAGTTATACCTAGCCTTGTCTTTAAAAAAGGTTAAAGAGCATTTTTCTCATTTAAAAACCTTACTTGGTATTAAAAAATGGTCCACCTGGATGCAAGATCACTGGAGTGTTTACATTAAAAAATTATTAACAGTATAAACATAACAGAATATAAAACCCCCCAATTTTATAATCCCACCAGGCTAAAGTAAATTCATCCATTTTTTCAAATATTTTCATCTCTAAGAGGATCTACCAGACACATTTCAGTACTTGTAGCATGCTTTACAGAAAGAAGAATTTAAAGTGGGATTTTTGAAATTTATGGTTGCTGGGTTATTGGTATCACAACTGGTAATGGTTTGACAGTTGAGAAGATTTTTTCCATGTATTAATTGTCCAGAGATAATATTTTTACATTATGCTCTTACACTGTAACATAAACAGATCATCTCTAAAGTATTAGCTGAGCCCTAAACCAAAACACAAATGTCTTAAAACTATTAATCTATGAAGATATCATCAGATAAATGAATTCATTTCTCATTAGTTAAGTTGTACCTTGTAATATTTCTTACAGTCTTTAGGAATGATTTAATATTGAGGGGAAAATACCTAACTGCAACTCACCACTGGATCTGTTGGATGAAAAATATTTAATAACCGGTTACAAATTTCTCTGGGCAAAATATGGTCTTGACTTCCACTATTTCCTGGGCGGATGCCACGCAATGCCAAGAAAACCGCTAGTGGGGATCCCATGCAGAAGAAATTCTCAACCTAAAATGAGAAAGTTATCCTAAATTTTAAAACTGGTGAAGTGTTTTTTATCAGATTTGGGCACAACATAATACAAATAACAAAATTATTTTCAAATATAAGTCTTTTTTCATGAGCTTTGTTCAGATGGTATCTGCATTATTTGTTAATTATATGCTAACCATTAATTATTCTTTTTTTTTTTAAGATTTTATTTATTATTCATGAGACACACACACACACACACACACACAGAGGCAGAGACACAGGCAGAGGGAGAAGCAGGCTCCATGCAGGGAGCCTGACATGGGACTCGATCCCAGTTCTCCAGGATCACGCCCCGGCCGAAGGCGGCGCTAAACCGCTGAGCCACCCGGGTTGCCCACCATTAATTATTCTAAAAATCTATTTTCAGAAGCAACTCCATTTTCCTTTCAACTAATAGAAAACAAAAGAGGAGAAGGAAGACCATTTCATTGTGTGTTTCCTCAACACTAGTTAGTTTCCTTAAGCTACTATTTTGTGTTACGTAATATTCTAGGTGCTACGAAGTCTGTAAAGACCAATAAGGCAGAGCTTATGCACTCAGAGTTTACAATCCTGTGGGGGAGGCAGAATAAAATTAGTGAACAGGGGAAAGACTGCTATAAGAGAGTAAAGAAAGGAGTAACTCCAACTCTGAGGGTATGTTTTATTTATTTATTTTTAGACTTTAAAAAAAAAATTATTCATGAGAGACAGAGAGACAGAAAGAGAGAGAGAGAGGCAGAGACACAGACAGAGGGAGGAGCAGGCTCCATGCAGGGAGCCCGACGTGGGACTTGATCTCGGGTCTCTAGGATTATGCCATGGGCTGAAGGCAGGTGCTAAACCGCTGAGCCACCCAGGGATCCCCTCAACTCTGAGGGTTTTTACACAGCTCTTTTCACATTATATGAGGTTTCTTTTCTTTTTTTTTTTTAATTCCAGTATAATTAACATACATTGCTATATTAGTTTCAGGTGTACAATATAATGATTCAACAATTCTGTACATTTCTCAGACCTCACCACAATAAGTATATTCTTTTTTTTTTTTAATAAGTATATTCTTAATCTCCTTCACTTATTTCACCCATAACCTTGCCCCTAACCTCTCTTCTGGCAACTACCAGTTAGTTCTTTGTATTTAAGAATCTGTTTGTCTTTTTGTCAATTTGTTTCTTAAATTCCACAAATGAAATCATGACTTTCTCTGACTTATTTCATGTAGCATTATACCCACTAGATCCATCCATGTTGTTGCAAAAGGCAAGCTTTCATTCTTTTTTATGGCTAGTATTCCATGTTTTGTGTGTGTGTGTTTGTGTGTGTGTGTGTGTAAATCACATCTTCTTCATCCATTTATCAATGGATGCATTTCTTCCATAATTTGGTTATTGTAATAATGCTGTAGTAAACATAGGGGTGCATATATCTTTTCAAATTAGTGTTTCTGTATTCCCTGTGTTAGTATCCAATAGTGGAATTACTGGATTGTATGTTAATTCTATTTTTATTTTTTTTTTTAAGATTTTATTTATTTGACTGAGAGAGAGAACACAAGCAGGGGAGTAGCAGTGGCAGAGGGAGAGGGAGAAGCAGGCTCCATGCTGAGCAGGGAGGCTGACACAGGGCTTGACCCCGGGGATCATGATCTGAGCAGAAGACAGCCTCTCAAACAACTGAGCCACCTAGGCACCGCTATTTTTAATGTTTTGAAGAACCTCCATACCGTCTTCCACAGTGGCTACACCAGTTTGCATTCCTACCAATAGTCCACACTTTTCTCAAAGTCCTCACCAACACTTGCTGTTTCTATGTATTGCTTATTTTAGCCATTCTGACAGGTGTGAGGAGGTATCTCAATGGGGTTTTGATTTGCATTTCATTTTCATGTGTCTGCTAACTATCTGCATGTCTTCTGCGAGACAGGAGAAGGCATTTGCATTGGTGATACAAGGTAAAAAGGATTTCCCCATTTGAGGCTGGGTCATTGGGGCGAGAAAGGAGGGCATTTCAGATTGACAGAATCACTATGAACTAAAGCAGAGGCTGGAGAGAACCTGGCTTAATTTAGAAAACAGAAATAGTTGAAAAATTGGGTGTTGGGAAAACGTAACTTGGAATGGGAAGGTAGAGAACCTTGACTATTTAACTTAAAAAAATAGGACTTAATTGATTTTTTAGTAGTGAAGGGAAGAGGATTTGACCCCATGTTTTAGGGGGTTAGTAAACCTGGTAGTAGTGTGTGGATGAACTGGAAAACTGAAAATCTGGTGACTCAGAGACAAGTTAGGAAATTACTGACAGTGTTTAGGCAAAAGATAATCTGATCTGGGCAGGACAAGATGTTCCATTCAGAAATGGAAATGGGAGAGGAGAGGGTGGAGTCAACATGATTTAATGGAGATGAGGATGAGGAATGAGTCAGAGGCAAGTTACAAGTTTTGGGCCTGGGTAACTGGGAATATAGTAGTAGTTCCATCTACTGCAGCAGGAAACCGTAGGTAAGTCCTGTTTTTGTTCATGACAAGTTTGAAGTATCTGTAACATATCTACCAAGTGCTGAAATTTTAGGGCAAGAGATATAGAATTGGATATGTCCTCTCCGAAGTCTATGTGCCACCATCACAGAAGTGACATGTAAAACCAGGAGAAGTGGTAAGATGGCTTATGAAGTGCACAGAGTAAGATATGGCTTTAGCTGGAACTATGAGCAATGACTACATTTGATTAGCAGGTGAAGGAGATAAGCCTACAAAATGGGGAGAGTGAAAGGAAAAGGAGAACCAGGATAATGCTGTACACATGGAAGCCACAGGAGAGAGTGTCTAGAAAACTAGTGTGGCCAGAGCACCGGACTATATATGGAACATGACACTTTTCTCTCCTACAGTCACCCTACTTCTCTCATATGTCCCATTATCCCGATGAGTGAGACATCCCCAATTCATCTTTCCCTCTCATCCCCAATATCTAAGAAGTTATTCCAACAGACTCTAACACTTCATCTCATGGTCTCTAATCTGGACTGCACTGTAGCTATATTGTAACTATATTTGTCCCTGGCTCCAATTTTATGCACCTTTAATCTCTTCTCCCACTGCCTCTGAAGTGATTCTTTTTTCCAAATGAATGAATATAATACATTTTGAAAATGGTACCTTTATGTTAAAGATATGAGAAAGTTTTTATTTTTTTAAAAGATTTTATTTGAGAGCAAGCACGGGAGTGTGCAAGTGAGACAGCATGAGGAGGGAGTGGGGCAGAGAGAGAAGGAGAAGCAAACTCTGCTGAGCAGGGAGCTTGATGTGGGGCTGGATCCAAGGACCCTGGAATCATGACCTGACCTGAAGGCAGAGCTTAACCGACTGAGCCACCCAGACACCCCAGTTTTTGTTTGTTTTTAAAGGACTGGTAGCTTCAGCATGTCTGAAGGCTGAAGAAAATTAACTTGTGTTATTAAAACTATAGAAATAGTAGTGACACAGATAAAAATACCAATTTTGAAAGGATAAATATAATTAAAATAATAAAGGCTAGAGAAAGATATAAAAATAGTTGAGATAGAAGAGAAGCTATGTAAATCCTTTCTTTCTTTCTTTTTCTTTTCTTTTTTTTTTTTTTTGGTAAATCCTTTCTGCTTAATACACACACGTATATACACATACACCCTAGCAAAACTGTATGCTTTGGTCTGGTGTTTCATAAATGTTTGTTAAATTGCTACATCCGTGGAATAAATAACTTTTCTTTCTTTTATGACTGATATGCGGTTTCATTGACAAACACACCAAGTAATCATTATAGGAATAATGACTACTTTAATGCTATTACAACCATCAAAGAATTTTAAGAGTGAAAAAGAGGTTTAGACATGTAGTCTAACCTCCTTGTCCAGAGAGGAATAAACAGATGAATTTAAGATGTTAAATGATTTGGCTAACATTACATAACCAGATAGTAGCAGAGCTTCATGATCAGAAGCAAAGTTTCCCGCTCTCTAAGACCAGTTTTTGACAATAGTTTCTTTTTTTCCTTTTCTTTTTTAAGTTCAGTGGTCACCTACAACAGATTTAACACATGTATTCTGAAAGTAAATCCATCCATTGGTTAACAGGCAAAGAAAGACTTTTGTTCCTCTTAGATCTCTGGAGTTCTACATATTTGCCAATTCATCAGATATTCCTTTTTAAATTTCAGATTTCTGTATTTTTTTCTAGGAGTAATTAAATAATTTAAAACCCATATTATTAGACTATATATGACTATATTTTAGAAGAATACCCAATAATAGTGTATATGTTCTAGTAATATGATACTGAATTTTGAGAACCTAATACACTTGGTGGATCATACTCAACTTTCCCGTTTAAAAAAAAAAACAAAACAAAAACCAAGGGCTTCAAATAAAAGAGTTTACTTTTTCTATCAGATCAATTCTACATATTTAAAACATTGATTATATATAATCATGGTGGTAGAGATGGAACTCAAATTCCAGGTGAAGATGACTCCAAAGACCATGTTTGTATGGTTTTTATTTTTTATTACTATTTTTTAAAGATTTATTTATTTATGAGAGAGAGAGAGAGAGAGAAAGAGAGAGAGAGAGGCAGAGACACAGGAGGAGGGAGAAGCAGGCTCCATGCTGGAAGCCAAACATGGGACTTGATCCTGAGTCTCCAGGATCATGCCTTGGGCCAAAGGCAGGTGCTAAACCGCTGAGCCACCCAGGGATCCCCTATGGTTTTTAATATAAGTTTAACTTTACCATATGGCTATTATGTATGTTAAAGTTTAACTTTACCATATGGCTATTACGTATGTTAAAGTTTAAAAAGAAAACATTATAAGTCATATAGACTCAGTAAGAAAATTCTTACTGCTCAAAAAAAAAATTTCTGCATCATTCCATTACTTAGCCTGTATATTAAAGTTCCTGTGATTAAGAGATTTCAAGATGAGATAATATGGTACACAATCCCTGGGTATACATTCTCAAGGAAATGAGTATTAGGGAATTTATACCATGCTCCACTTAACATTGCAAGCAAGTTATTTGTTATTCAGCTATAGGCTGTGTCCTTTTCAACCATCAGGTCAATGTCACCATCTCTCTGTCACTTTTTATATTTCTAAACCACTGCTTTCAACAACTTCATTCTGGTGCTCAAAAATCCTGAAAAGTTTCCCATTGTCCAATCAAATATAAGTTCTTTATTTCTAGCTCTTCCTGCTATCCTGCAGCCCTTGCCCTGAATCCTATACATTCTAGTTAAACTGTTTTGTATGTTCTAAACCAATCATATATGTCCCATCTTGTGCTTTTGTCATAGACTGCTATTTGAATGAAATGCCAGCTTTCCATTCTTAAAATCATCACTGATATACTTCTACTTATGCTTCTTGTCATCCAGAACTAGCTAGTCACTAAAGTTTGTTAATTCTATATGCTAAATATTTCTAGATCTGTCTCTCTTTTTCTCTTTCCATTACTTGAGATTATTTCATGTTTCTTGGAAGTCATACTCCTCCACACTTTTGTTATGCTGTTTCTTTTATACAGAATATTTCTCCTTTCCTTCACTTGGCAATATCCGATTTACTGAGATCAAGTACAAATGTCATTCCTTTGTAAACCTTTCCAGACAAAATTACAACCCCTCTCTTGTGTATATATCATTCTATACACTGCTAATAGTACTATTAGCACTATGTTCCAGATCCTGTGGGTTGGGGAACCATCTTGTCCATTCTTCCTTGTAGAACCCCAAAACTAGCAATGTCCAACATACAGTGTGTGTTTAATACATATTCATTTGAAAGGAAAATTCAGATTTCACTTGAATGCTAATGTCATACTTCAAATGATGTCTGAAAAGAAATTGAGATAAAAAATAAAAATCTCATCTCTCTTTTCTTACCTTAAATTTTAAGGCAGGTGTTTGTGTCATGGATGATGCCTTCAATCCATGTAGTCGTTCTTCTATTTCTCTCAGCCTAGAAAGCAGTATGAGATTATGTAGTAATGTTTATAATTCCATAAATATTAGATGCTTACTATCTCACTAAAGTATAAAGAAGAAAATGATGACCCCATTATCCAATCCCTCAAATTAATCCTTATTGACAGTATTTAATAAATAAATGTACCTGCTATAAGCACTTATAAAATGATTAGTAAAAGTAGCCTTACTCTTCATAATAACTGCTGTTAATAGCTTTTGGGGAGGATCCTTCAGGAAAATGTGAGGCAAAGATAGACAAGCACAAATATACTTAAAAAAATAAAAAGTCATATGAATGTTCATATCATATACACCATATTCTAGGTCTTTTTTTTTTAACTCAATAATGAATCTTGAAGGTCTTTTCATTTCATTGCCTCCTGTTCTATTTCAATCTCTGTTAACAGCTGTTTAATTGTTCTTCAAACATATCAGTTTATTAATCCATCTGTGCTGATGAACATATGCATTATTTCAATTTTTTCCCATTACAATGTTCTGTATCTACTTATATTTAGTAAATTACACAGCTAAGTTTTTTAAGGTATAGTTCATTTTCTTTTTTTTTTTTTTTAAAGATTTTATTTATTTATTAGAGAGAGAGAACATGAGTGGTGGGGGGAGGGAGAGGGAGAAACAGACTCCCCACTGAGGAGGGAGCCCGATGCGGGGCTCAATCCCAGGACCCTGGGATCACAACCCGAGCCAAAGGCAAGACGCTCAACCAACTGAGCCACCCAGGCGCCCCTGTAGTTCATTTTCTAAACCTGTTTATTATTATTTTTTTTACTGCTACCCTGAGGCTTACTATATTTTTCTTTCCAAACTATCAATTATTTTGACACTATAAAATTTATATATCTAGTCCATGGTACTTAATAAGATTCTAAATGAAATCTTTAGTCAACTTCTATAAGACTAAAACAAATCCGAGGCTTCCTGAATAAATGTTTTAGTCAACTATATTTTGTTTTTATGTGATGCTAACTACCCAAATCAGTGACTTTCCACTATTCTATTAGAATTGATGGGATGCATTGAGGACATAGAATAGAGCACATGACTATAAATGAAGATAGGAATGTGTTAAAGAATTCTAAGACAGTATAGGGAGGATCTGATCCAAGACAACAGGATCACTTGTGACTGAATAACTGTAAATCTGTGAAAAAATTTATTTGCCAAGAAAGAAAGGGTTTTTAAATTATTTTCAGAATAATGAGAAAGACAAAGGCCCATCTCTAAGATTAGTAAAAACTATAAAGGATTATAAACTGATAAACATTTTCAATAAGGATTCTGTGTGGTGACTCAGCTCAGAGTAAGATTTAGATTTCACTCCTAATAAATTGTAAAGAAGAGATAGAAGGAAAAAGGAGATGATGACAAAATAATTTATTTTGTGCTACTGGAACACACATATAATTGGCATGAAAATTAAAAAAACTGTCTCTAGTTTTGTTATCTAAAAATCTTTACACTCTGAATAATGTTTTTATCATGAAAATCTTACAGTGTTCTCGTAAGAAGTCCAGTAATTCCACGAAGACTTTTAAAACGCTTTTAAGAGATTAGGGTATTTTACCGTCGCTTTGTTATATAGAGTTCATCCAGCAGGTGTCGTTCTTCATAGCTCATCCATCGTTCATCAGGCAGCTCTTCTTCCTTCTGCAGCAACTGTTCATAGAGTCTAACTGGATTCCAGCCAGTCATTATGTCATAAGTGATTACACATCCCAAAGAATGTGACACTATTGAGACTTTACCCCCTTTTTCTTCAAAGTCTGGATTCCGAGAACAGAAAAGGGAATATAATCGATTCAGCTCTTGCTGAAGGCCTTTAACTAGCTGTTTGAAATAAGAAAACATTATCATGTTAATCACTGACTTTGCTATAAACTTTATTTCTAAACTCAAATACATGAAGAAAGAAAAACAGACATTACTGGTCAAATATACCTAGTTCATTAAAGTTAACTCAGGTGCTTCAAAACCTTGCAGAGAATGAAGAAAAGAATACATAAGGTGTAATCCACTTCATCATTAAAGAATAAAGAGGCAGGGGGCAGCCGGGGTGGCTCAGCGGTTTAGTGCTACAGCCCAGGTTGTGATCCTGGAGATCCAGGATCAAGTCCCATGTCTGGCTCCCTGCACGGAGCCTGCTTCTCCCTCTGCCTGTGTCTCTGCCTCTCTCTCTGTCTCTCATGAATTAATAAATAAAAATCTTAAAAAAAAAAAAAAAAGAATAAAGGCAGGCATCTTTTCACCATCTTTTTTTTTAAGATTTTACTTATGAATCATGAGAGACACAGAGAAAGAGGCAGAGACACAGGAAGAGAGGGATAAGCAGGCTCCATGCAGGGAACCTGATGTGGGACTCGATCCCAGGACTCCAGGATCATGCCCTGAGCCAAAGGCAGATACTCAACTGTTGAGCCACCCAGGCGTCCCTTCACCATCTTTAAACCAACTATATGAGCAAGCAGTTTCAGAGATTTAAAAAAAAAGTTCCATGCAGATTCCAGTAAGACTTCCAAAGAGTCCCTTCAAATTTTCCCTTCATTGAAACTTACTCATATGCTATTCTAAGTTTTTATACCTTACAGTTTTGAGCTATAGTAAATTTTACAAAAAGAATATGAGTTTATGCTAACAAGTGTGCTAACATATATATTATTACATCATGCATTTAGACAAGAATAATGTAATGAAAGACCATTGTATGATTGAAAAGAAAGCTAATGTTGATCTATTCAATATTCCAAAATTCCCATTAAGTTGGCAATATGGATGAGTAAAAAATTGTGTGTGGCTGGAAAGCAGGACTTTTTAAGGCTTAAGGTTAGCAATGTGGAAGTATCTTAAGTAATTTTTCTTTGTAAAACTTCTTCCTTTGAAATTTAGCTTTATTAAATATTAACTGAAATATTCCATAAAGGCAGAAAAATATGTTTGCTTATTATACAGCCCATACTGGGCCCTGACCTAAGTTTTAAGGCAGTCCTTCCTCTCCTCTTCCTATCATTGCTTGCTACTATTTGATTATAAACTTCCTGCTTGACATTAATTTAATTCCTCATTTCAGTACTTAATATGCCAGCTGCTACTCTGACATACAAGTATTGCTTATACATTACTTCTATTTTCAGTTTTGTTATTTCGTCTCAAGAGGAAACTAGCTTCCACTAGATTTTACTGAACATTTTCTACCTGCTGAAAATCATTTGAGCATTCGTGCTTGGCAGGATTAGCAGTGACATGAATGAAGGCATGGTGCTCTCCCTTGATTGTTGGCACCGAGGAATTCTACAATACAATACTGAGGACTGCTTAAAGCTACCAAAAGCATGTGTTGGGTCTGATGAGATACATTCAGCCAATTAAGGAAGAGAAGAACAGGAGGAGCTGCTAGCATGTGAAAGGGTGATAAGCCACCTTTTCTCTAGGGAGAAATGCAAAGGTTTTATTTTAACTGGACATTTTAATTTTTTTCTTGGGAAAAGCCAACTCCAACTTTCAAAGTGCATCAGAATCACATGGAGGGCTTGTTAAAGACAGATTGCTAGGCTCCATTCCAGAGTGTCTGATTCAGCAGTTCTAGACACCGCATTTTACTGCCTTAGTGGCAAATGCATATAAAAACCTTCTAAGACATGGGTTGTAGATAATTCCAGTCAATACAGTTTGAGGAGTATGCAGTATGATATGGATTACAGGTTCTGCTCAAAGGGAGCTACAGTGTAATGCTTTGGACGTGGCTTTGACAAGAATATCAAGTAATTCTTAAAATTTCTATTTTTCTTGATTTATAATCTACATGAAAGGAGGTGCAGCAAAAGCTAACTTACAGATAAATTCCTTCGAAAGCAACATTTGTTAATAGTTCTTACTTTTGAAGTTCTTAATTTTAAGACTCACACCACATAAATCTAGCAACACTAAAAGACATAATACGTACTCTGGCAATCTTTTTGTTTCAGAATACCACCTCCTCATTAAAATTTAAAAATTGAAAAAAAGGGAAAAGGTCTACCAGTATCTCTATCAGTGATTAACCTAATTCGTATCAAAAAATTTTAAAGCATTTCTCATTATATGCAATACTTCAGCAATTATATGGATAATAAAACAAGGGTAAATATCTAAGACAGAGAAAGTCTATTTGATGTTAAAATACTTCACGGTGGAATGAAATACAGAATGGACAGTTTCTGAAGACCTGATGCTTTCATCTGTTTTAATAATCATGTACTTGAACAGAAGTGGTCTTCATGTTTCCTTATGAGAATAAATCTAGATATGGTAGCATTTTAATTTTTTTAATTTTTTTTTAATTTTTTAAATTAAAAAAAATTTTTTTTATTTATGATAGTCACACACACACAGAGAGAGAGAGAGATAGAAACATAGGCAGAGGGAGAAGCAGGCTCCATGCACCGGGAGCCCGACGTGGGATTCGATCTTGGGTCTCCAGGATCGTGCCCTGGGCCAAAGGCAGGCGCTAAACCACTGTGCCACCCAGGGTTCCCTGGTAGCATTTTTAAATTTTGTCCATAACTTACATATACAGGAATGTTTGTGTTCTAAAACATTATGATTTTAAAAGCCAAGTTTTAAACAGTTGTATACTACCTCAAAATGGTTTTATAAATCACTCAGTCAGCAGCAAAAGGAGAAATCCATCTCTATTTTGTGTACAAAAAGTCTAGTCTAATTAGGGCTGTTTTTTCCTCCTTCTCCTCGCTGATCCAATTATATTTTCCCAGCTATGATCCCTTTGTGACCAAGTATATTCATTTGAGATATATGAAGATTAATGATATACCCTGTGATATTAATTTTACTAGCTCTACAATATTATCCAATCAAGTCAGCTAATCTCTTACGTGGTAGGCAAATTGATGGCTTTTCAAAAGCTTAAAAGTTTTTAGTTCTCAGAACTGCTGCTTACAAGTTAAAATTTATGAAAAAAATCAACCCAAAAGGAAAAAAGCCAGCAGTTTCCAGAGGAAATCCAAACACATAAAGTATGGCTGAAAAATATTAGTCCTTCTTTGTCCTTCTCCCTGTTTCAGGAAATTTTAATGAGAAAAAGAAATTTAGAGAGTTTTAGTCATATACATCAGTTGAATGATTTTTCAAGGAACACTGACAAGAGATGGCCATGACCATTCTCTTTAAAATTCTTCAGTTTTAAAAATCACTGGAAAGAGAGTTCAGATGTACACAAGATGTCATTGCTTTCTCTGGATTTTTCATGTTACTTTATTCAGAATTAAAACAAGGGCCAAAGGCTCTCTGATGGTATCTCTATAGTCAGGATTAGTTTCCTTTTTTTAATCGGTGGTTGGAAAGTAAGACCTGAAAAGTACTAATTGACACACAAAACTTTTCCCTTAACTATGGGCTTTTTAATGATTACTGGCACAATCACTGATTAGGGTCCTCCCAGGAGTATCTCACAATCTTCAGTGAAAGGGGAATTAAAAGAGATTATCTAATTTAAACTGCTGTGAAGGTAGGAGTCCCTTCAGTGGCATCCCTGAGTAAATCACTCAGCATCCACCCCAGTGAGTATCTCTACTCTAAAGTGGATACTTTTGGTTTTTAAAAACTTTTTTCCAGTTTATTGTGATATAATTGACACATAACATTGTATATGTACAACATAACGATTTGATATATGTATATATTGTGAAATGATCATTATAAATAAGTTTAGTTAAAATCCATCACATTATTTACAATTTTTTCCCTTGAGACATTTCTATTTTTTTAAGACACCTTTAGTTACAAAGTTCTTCATTAGTAAACAAACATGTTCCATATTTTCTATCACTGATCCTTATTCACTTTCTAGAGTTAACAGAATAAGTCTATTCCTTTCTTTTCTTTAATGAGAGACCTTGAAATACATAAAGACAGATATATAATTAATCACAACTGGAGACTCTAAAGAGGAGGAATTGTACTGGAAACTTTATATATACATTACATCTTTAATCCTCACGACACCCGTTATCAGGTAGGTACCCTGTGTCCATTTTATAAAGTGAGGAAGCTGAACAAGTGAGAAATTTCATCTAAGGTCACACAGATAGTTAAATGGCAGGTTTTGAAGGGCATCTATTTTAATTCCAAAGGCTGAGTGAAAGGGATAAAAAGGCTCTTTCATATGCCTATCAAGTAAACCAAACAAGGTTCATTCAACAGGCATGATATAATCCTAAAGAAGTCCTGATTGCTGTTATTTATCACTTCTTCCCTTAGGAAACGTACACTGTTTAAAAATAATTAATCTAGAATGGGTAACATCACCCTGTGCTAAATGAGTTTTGATTTGCAGAATCAGCTTTCCTTTTTTAAAATTAAGAACAATTTTTGCCTGCTTCTTACTAAGTTTTCTTTTGTTTTTCACAATACCTTAAGCAATGTTTCCCAAATTTCCCTGATGGTATCACCTGTGGAACTGTTAAAAAACACAAATTCACAGGCTCCACCTCAGATCCACTGAATCAGAATTTCCGGGGGGGGCGGGGGGGGGGGCGGGGCGGGGAGACCTTGGAAACCATTATTTCCTCATTTCCTTTTTTTAACTTTTTACCTGGAAATAACTTCGAGTTTAAAAATGTTGCAAAAAAGCCCAAACTACAAATATCATCCATATATCCTTTATCAAAGGTTTATCTATTGTTAGCTTTTTATCCTGTTTATCATTCCTTCTATTCTATAGCACACACAATCATGTACATTTTTTGGTGAACCATTTGAGGATATATTACATATGTCATTGTCTTTTACCCCCTAAATACTCCAGTGTATATTTCCTAAGACTAGGGATATTCTCTTCCACACTCAGAGTGTAGTAATGAACTTCAAAAACTTATATAACATTTCATCTAATTTTTTTTTTTTTAAAGATTTATCTATTTATTCATGAGAGACACACAGAGAGAGGCAGAGGCAGAAGCAGGCACACTCCCTGCAGGAACACGATGCGGGACTCAATCCCGATCCCGAACCCGATCCCGAAACTCCAGGATCGTGCCCTGAGCGGAAGGCAGATGCCCAACCGCTAAGCCACCCAGGCGTCCCAACATTTCAATCTAATTTGACCTACCATCCACATCTCGTCAGATGATCTAATAACATCTAGTACAGATTATGGTCTAGGATGAGACAGATGTTGGATTGAGCTAGGTGTCTTTTTAGCCTCTTCCAGCCATTCTTCTCTTTCACGGTATTTACATTTGAAAAGAACACAGTCCCATTCTTACTTTATTTGAACTTCTTCACTCTGTGTTTGCTTGATGTTTCCTAATGACTGAAGCACTGCATAAATGATGCTGTGTCCTCTGAGTGTCCCTCAGGAACAGCCAGGAAAGGTGTTGCCTAATTTCTCCACTCTATACCTGCTCTTTTTTTTTTTTTAAATAAGCAGTTTATGAGGATATACTTTAAGACTATGAAAATATCCTATTCCCCATCAAAATAATATCCTCAATTTAGCACTCACTGACAAATCTTGCCCAAGGCTCTTTTACCTAATCCTACTACTATAGCTACAAAATGAGGATTTTCCTCTGGCATTCCCTTGAGTTTTCAGAAAGCCCTTGGCATTTACTATAAGCATAGAGGCTTTCTCTTCCATTTGCTTCTTTGTAATTGATACGAATTATGAATTTTTCAGTGATTTATAACTCATTATATTGTCCTTATATAATTGATGGAAGCCTAGTTCTTCTCAGAGGGTAACAACAGGACTAGAGACAGAGATCTGGTTGCTAGATGTGCTCATCACACTGAGGTTTCTTTGCTTCTTGGCCTTTACAATGTACACAGGTGGGAAATATATACATGTATATATACACATATACACTTAAATATATACTTACATATACACACATTTATGATTTTCAAAATCATAAATTCACATGAATACCTTCAATTCCAATGACTTCTATGAGGCTGTTTTTTGTCTCTACCATTAATGAGTACCCCAAGTAACTGTTTTAATTACGGATGTTTGGGAAACACTGCTCAAGAATGATGATGAATCGCAGCCACAAGTTCTCTGGTGCTTTTTCCACAAAATTCAAATGGATTAAAAGACAAACTAATTTAAAACACTGGGTGTTCTTGGGGAGCTTGGGTGGCTTAGTTGGTTAAGCATCTGTGTCTGCCTTCCACTTAGGTCCTGATCTCAGGGTCCTGCAATTGGCCCCATTTCCCTGCTCAGTGGGAAGCTGGGGAGCCTGCTTCTCCCTCTGTACCCCCTCCCTCAAATGAGTGAATAAAATCTTAAGAAACAAACAAACAAAAACCCACCACTCTGCGTGTTGTCTATTTCATTTATCTTAGCTATCAGTTCCTTCTTTCTACTGAATATGTTTTATTCAATTCCATTCTGTAGATAACTATCTCCAGAAGATATGAGAGTAAAATAGAAACTGATTACTTTTCTCTTTCCAGATTTTCCTGTTATTAATGTCAATTTACAACTTTTTTTAAAAAAAGCTCTTATTAGTTTGGAGGATGTGCCTCAGTACATTTTACCCTTCAACGTTCAGGATACCTTCTTAGAAATACTACCAACCATATATCTGTGTCTATAAGGTATACTTATGGTTTATGAGTGTGTGTTACATGCTTTCAGCCATTCTCTTTCCTTTTCTCCCTCTCTTACTGATTTCACTTGCAATACTTATTGTTCAATTTCCTAATCTTTAGGGCGTATGTCCAACGATGCCCAACATAAACTATAAACGACTATGAACATGTATATTATTAGTATTCTACTTCATGAGCCAGGCCTTCCCTGTTGGGCTAGAATGAAGCCCTGTATAGATTGTTTTTACTGTTTTTATTGTTTATTGTACTTTCTTATACGTTATCAGTCAGAACAAAGCAGACTTTGCCCCATACTGGTATATGACAATGAGGGGATATAGAAAGGAATGGCGGAAAAATCCTGAGGGAATGGCAGCCCAAAGAGAAGGAAGTTCTGTGGCAATTAACCTAACATACTTCTGTACATATGCAAGGGATATCCTGAGCGAAGTGAGGGATATTCTGTTCTTAATGAACAGAATCGGAAATGAATTGGCTTAGAACAACACAGAGCAACTCTACTGGTAACTACTCTTTGTATCAGTTTCTTCATCTTTTGAATGAGGATACGAATTATATCTACCTCATACGGTTTTTATGAGATTTAGACAAGCTAACACGTTAGGTAATTAATAAGGTTATTCCTATGAAACAATTCTTTTTTTCTTACCAACAAAGTGACAACATGTATTCAGTAGTCTCTCATCCCCCTGAATAAAGTTTTACTCTTACCCAACTCCCCAGGGTTATTTCTGTGATGCATCAGCAACATTATTAATTAAGAACTAGAGGAATCCACTATAGAAATGACACTATAAAAGCAAGTCTTTGACAAACAAAAAACTTGAAATTTCTTAAGCGTCTAACTTTTTTGTGAGGACAGTAATTGTAGATATAATTAATCAATTTATGAAAACTGGTATATTTCAAAGAGCTGTTTATTAACCAATTTCCTACTTCCAATATTATCCATTTTATTAATGTGTAGTTTGAAGATAATTAAATTTACTATTAAATACAGGCTATTTAGAGGTTAATGGATTCCTATAAATTATCATTTGCTTGTAAAAAAAAGTGCTCTAAAAAAATACGCAACAGCAACAAGATAATCAAGATACTTACTTCATCTCTATAAAGTGGGCTAGTGTAATACATTATGTCCATTGCACTGCTGTTCAGCATATCCCTTAAACCTCGTACTTTGTCTGGAGTAATGGAATCAACAGTGTCTACAAGTTTAAAAAAAGAAAATATTAAACTTATAGAAGATCTTTGTTTTAGGGAAAAAATAAATTGTGAAAAAATTACATTCTCCAAAACAACGGGTCTTTAAGTTCACATTTACATATTCAAGAGTGGCTTTGGATCTAATGAAACTTGCCTTCTTACAAAATGCTGCAAAAAAAACCCCAAACCAAACCAAACCCACAAACAGTAAAAGACTAAAGGGAACATGGGAAGAAAAGGAACATTAAGGATGAAAGCCATGATCAAATCTGTAAAGATTTATCATTTTTTCCCTATATATTGGCTTTTGCATGACAATCAGGGGTACTCAGAGCAAAACCAGGCCATCTGTATTCTTGAACAAGTGTTAAGGGATCCGATCTTACTCTTCCTGTACCTGTTTCTCTGTTTCCTTTCTCTTCTTCCTTGGCCTCTGTACTTTGGGCCTGGCAATACCCATATGGAATGCCCACCGCCACCAGTGGCAAACCAGTAACAAATTATTATTATTTTTTTAAAGATTGTATTTAGGGATCCCTGGGTGGCGCAGCGGTTTGGCGCCTGCCTTTGGCCCAGGGCGCGATCCTGGAGACCCGGGATCGAATCCCACGTCGGGCTCCCAGTGCATGGAGTCTGCTTCTCCCTCTGCCTGTGTCTCTGCTGCTCTCTCTCTCTCTGTGACTATCATAAATAAATAAAAAAAAAAAAAATTAAAAAAAAAAAAAGATTGTATTTATTTATTCATGAGAAACAGGGAAAGAGAGAGAGGCGGAGACACAGGCAGAGGGAGAAGCAGGCTCCATGCAGGGAGCCAGATGTGGGACTCGATCCTGGGACTCCAGGATCACACCCTGGGCCAAAGGCAGACACTCAACCTCTGAGCCACCTAGGCGTCCCCCAGTAACAAATTAAAAAGTTTCCCTACACTTCCTACACTTTACATATATCTCTCTTCAGTGAACCCAAGATCCTATGGGCAAGAGCTGCCAAATTACAAATATGTAAACATGATAAAGTTGGTATAATTCACTTTTGAAAAAAGAAAGTCATGTACACTACACTGCACTGCAAACAACATTCCTGGATTACAGCTAACCCGTGAAAATTCTACCGTGGGAAGCATATTCTAGGAAACACCTAATAAAGTGATCAGAGATGCAGGAAACTTTGAATTTCTTACAGAAATACAAAGAAGCCCTATATAAGGATGAATATCATAATATGAAAGCACAAGGTGGGCAGGACAAAGCTTAAATTTTTAGTCTAGCGTAGTTTATCTTCCAGTTTTTCACTGAATTGTTTTTATTCATCCCCTACTTTAATACAATCTAGTAACGACTGGAAGACAATGACTCAAGCAAAAGCTAGAAGTCTTTTCAAAGATGTAAAGGATGTGGGTAGCACAACACATTTATAGCCTATGCCTATTTTTAAGTTGTAAAAGTGATAGACGTGACTACCATGCTGATACAAAGAACTTAAATGCCATTTTAATGCATTTCCCAAAAAAAGTTTTTACTGTGAAATACACATACATACAAAGAAGATATTTAATATATACATGCATCTGAAAGAATAATTTATATATGGGAAAACATGTTTCTGTCACCTAGCTTAAAAATATTGCCAGTATCTCTAAAACTCACAGCATAATGCTAAATGATCACATGCCTCTCCCTAAGTAACTACCAATGAGAAGTTTGTGCTATACTCTTGCTTTATAGACTACATGTTCATTAATATTAATAATTTTAGCCAATTCTAGAGCATTTATTATGTGCCAGAGCATAAATATTTTATTTCATTTTGTCTGTTTCTGAATACTATGTAAATTGAGTTACTGCCCATGGCTCATATGGCCCAATACTATGCTTCTGAGATTCACTGATGTTGAGCTATATAGCTATAACCCACTCATTTTCACTGCTATATACTATTTCACATATATCTATCAACGTACTCATTTTCCTTTGAAAGACATTTGGGTTGTTTTTAGTTTTTGCTAATATAAACTATGCTCCTAATAACACTGTTGTATGTCTCTTGGTGCACATGTGTAGGAGTTTCTTTAGTATATATACATCTAGGAGTGAAACTACTGTGTCACAGGGCACACTCACATTCACCGTTAAAAGAATATGTCAAACCATCTTCCAAAGTGATTGTACCAATTCACATTTCCATCAATAGTCAATGAGAATCATAAGTGCTGTATATCCTCACCAACATTTGGTATCATCACTTTCTTAAATTTTTTCCTGACTGATGACTTAAAGGTATTTCATTGTGGTTTAATTTGCATCTCCTTGATTGCTAGAGAATGTACATTTTATATATGAAATTGTAAATTAAATATATTATAACACACACATGTGTATGTGTGTGTCTGCCTATCTCCATTTAGGTTTCCTATTCTTTATTCTGGATATTAGACTTTGGTGGTTATATCTGTTGTTCTGTTGCAACATCTTTTCCATTTGCGGCTTATCTTTCTTTTTTTTTATTTTTTTATTTTTTATTTTTTATTTTTAAATTTATTTATTCATGAGACACACAGAGAGGAAGAGGTAGAGACATAGGCAGAGGGAGAAGCAGGCTCTCCATGGGTAGCTCTATGTGGGACTTGATCCCGGGACCACAGGATCGTGCCCTGAGCCAAAGGCAGCCGCTCAACCACTGAGCCACCCAAGTGTCCCTGTGGCTTGTCTTTTTTATGCTACTGCGAAAAAGAAGTTCTTAATTTCAATCTAATCAATTTATCCATGTTACTTTATAGTTGTGTTTTTGTGTCATATTTTTTGTTTTTTGTAATACATTTCAAAGCCCTGGCTTATATGTTTGATCTTCTGGAATGTGAGGTAGAAATGATTTTCACTTTTCTCTCTACAGGATAACTGGTTACTAAGCACCATTTATGGGACAGGCCATCCTTTCACCTGTGATCTGTAATGCTGGCTCTATGATAAACCAGGTTTCCAAACTAAACACAGATCCATATGAGGGGTCTCCAGTCTGGTGTACTGATCTGTTTACCTAACCTGTGCCAATCTAAGTCTAAATTATCTTATATACAAAAGTTAAAAAATAGTCCAGTTATCTACAAGGATATGACACCCTCTCCACTCTCTTGTTTTGTATCTTGGCTATTTTTGGGCCTCTGATCTTCTACATTAATTTTGGGATCAGCTTGTCAAGTTTTATGGAACTCCATTGGGATTTTGATTGAAAGTGCATGGAATCTACAGATCAGTTTGGGAGAAATAATATCTCTAGTATATTGAACCATCCAATCTACAAAAATGATCTTTGTATATATTTAAGTTGTACTTATGTATATATTTAAGTTGTACTTATGTATATATTTAAGTTGTACTTAGTATCCTTTAAATTATTTTCATCTTTAATATAAATATACATATTTTATTAGATTTCTAGGAACCTTGTATTTATGCTACTTCGAATAGTCTGTGCTGGCATATAGAAATACAGTTATTTTTGCATATAGATCTTTTATTTCACAACCTTGTAAAAAATCTTATTAATTCTAATAATTTTTCTGTAGATTCTTTTGTATATTCTGTGTAGACAACCCTCCCTTAAGCCCTGTAACCACTAATCAGTTCTCTGTCTCTATAATTTTGCCTCTCTTAGGATGTCACATAAATGGAAGCACACAGGGTGTCTGAGCTGCTCAGTTGGTTAAGCATCTGCCTTTAGCTCAGGCTGTGATCACAGAATCCTGGGATTGGGCCCCTCATCAGGCTCCCTGCTTAGTGAGGAGCCTGCTTCTCCGTCTTGCTCATGTTCTGTTAAATAAATAGAATCTTTTAAAAAAATGGAAGCACGGGATCCCTGGGTGGCGCAGCAGTTTAGCGCCTGCCTTTGGCCCAGGGCGCGATCTTGGAGACCCGGGATCGAATCCCACGTCGGGCTCCCGGTGCATGGAGCCTGCTTCTCCCTCTGCCTGTGTCTCTGCCTCTCTCTCTCTCTGTGTGACTATCACAAAAAAAAAAAAAAAAAAGGTTTAAAAAAAAAATGGAAGCACATATTATGCAAACTTTGAGACTGGCTTCTGTAATACTGTGATATACAGCTGACCCCTGTACAACAAGGGTTTAAACTGTGCAGGTCCATTCATACATGGATTTTTTTTTTTTTTTTATAAATACAGTATAGCACTGTAAATGCAGTTTCTCTTCCTTATGATTTTTTTTTTAATTGTATTTATTTATTCATGAGAGACATACACACACAGAGAGAGAGAGAGAGAGAGGGGGCGGGGGGCAGGGACACAGGCAAAGGGAGAAGCAGGCTCCATGCAGGGAGCCCCACATGGGACTTGATCCTAGGTCTCCAGGATCACACCCTGGGCTGAAGGTGGTGCTAAACCACTGAGCTACCCGGGTTGCCCTCTTATGATTTCCTAAATAACACTTCCTTTTCTCTAGCTAACTTTACTCAGAATACAGTATATAAGCACATAACATAAAACATTTGTTAATTGACTATGTTATTAATAAGGCTTCTGGTCAACAGTAGGCAATTAGTCATTAAGATTTTGAAAAGTCAAAAGTTATACGCAAATTTTGATTGTGTGTGGGGTGGTCAGTGCCCCCATCGCCACACATATTTTGTTCAAGGACCAACTGTAATAAGAAACATGTTTGGTCTTTGTCTGGTTCTTGGCACAGGATTCCTAAAACCCTCATAATTTCCTGAGGGGTGAAAGAAGTATCTTTTATTATTCATAATAAGCCTCTTTCAACTGCACCTGAGTTTGTGTTAGTAAGGTGATTCTTGGAGGATGGGGGCTGATTCACAGAGAAACCAATCATGTGAAATCATGTGACTAGAGGGTTGAACTTTTTGTACCATCCCCTGACCTCTGTAAAGGTCTTGAGATTGATCTTGAGGTCAATTGCCAATGATTTAATCAATTGTGTCTACATAGCAGAACCTCCATAAAAACTCTAAACAACAACAGGGTCTCGGGAGCCTCCAGACTGGCAAACCCATGTTAGTACTGGAAGGAAGGCGCACTTGGACAAGATATGAAATTACTGTATCCCTTCCCCATACCTTGCTCTACATAGCTCTTCACCTGGCTTTTTATTGCAGCCTTTCTTAACACTCTTTCAAATTAGTAAATGTGTTTTAAACTAGTGAATCTAAGTAAATGCTTCCTTAAGTTTTGCGAGCCATTTTGTGAATCTGGTAAGTTATTGAATCTTAGGATGGAGTCACAGGGACCCCTTCCCTGTGAATTTATAGCTAGTCCGTCAGAAGTACTAGTGACAATCTGGAATGTCTGACTACATCTGAAGTGGGGGGGGGCAGTCTTGGGGACTGAGTCCTTAATCCGACTGCACTCTCTCTGGAGAGTTTGTGACAGAACTGAGTTAAATTACAGGACACCCAGGATGGAGAAATGGTTGGTATGGGGAAAAACCTTCATACTTTTGGTATCAGAAGTATTGAGAATAGGGCAGCCCCGGTGGCGCTGCGGTTTAGCGCCACCTGTAGCCCGGGGTGTGATCCTGGAGACCCGGGATGAGTCCCACATCAGGCTCCCTGCATGGGCCTGCTTCTCCCTCTGCCTGTGTCTCTGCCTCTCTCTCTCTCTCTCTGAATTAAAAAAAAAAAAAAAAAAAAAAGTATTGAGAATAGAGAGAAACAGTGGTGCTTTAACTTTAGTTTTTCTCACTCACTATCATGCCTTTGATAGTCTATCACAGTAGTTTAAACCTTATAGAATATTAGATATTCAGTTTTATTAAATGTTAATTCAACCATGTTGTCTACATTCTTGAGTAGCCTGAAAAATTTATCTGGGTAAATGGGAAAAGTCCAAAAGATAGTGTTTCTACACTAGAACCTTATATATGAGCTCCTGCTGCTGAGAAGTCTTCTTTGGTCACTAGTATTTTTTTTTTTCAACTCGTTAAAACTTTGGATACTATCTTGATTTATAAGCTATAACTGACAAAGTAGGTATATTTCACAAAAATATGCGAAATTAAATGAGAAACTCCATGCAAAATGAACTATGGAGTGCCAGGCACATAGTATAAGCTCCACTAATGATATCGTGTCTAGAACACTCATTTTCCAGATTATGCAAATCACCAACTGAAACATGCTATTCTAATGGTTTAAATATTAAAAGGTCACAACTTTGTGCATATTTTAGCTAACACCTCTTTATAAGGAAGCAAACAAAAATGATTTTATTTAAACAAACATACTGTATAATTTCCCTATGCTAGATTATAATTCACCAGCCCAGAGAATGCAGGAACCACTAAAAGGAAACCAAAAACCTGAGATTTTATCTTCCAAATATAGGAAAAGAAAACTATTAGAAAGAAAATGTAAGCTCAAATGGAACTGTGGACAACAAATGTTTTTAGTGTCAACAAATCACTTTCTCTCAAAAACTTTAGACAGTATTTTGTTCCCTCCACATGCTCCCCACCACGCCCCCAAATCCCCAATCTACAGAAGCCATGCACAAAAACTGGGCTACCTATGAAACCTATATGGTGATCCGAATCAACATATGACAATTATTTTAAAAATCAACAACAACAACAAAAAAAATCAACAGATTTTCTTAAATAATCTAGAACAAAGACTGAGTATACCTCAAGACAACTAAATGAAAGACACTTTGTTCCCAACAACCAACACTTCGTTGCTAGTGGCTAAATCATTTAAGTTCTAAACAAACTTTACCTCCATCAAGAGTAAGTTTTGATCGCCACTCAACAGGCAGAAATTCAACATGTGTTGCATGGTTGGAAAAATGCCTTTCTTCAATTTTTCTTGCAGCTTCTCTCATCCTAAAAAAAAAAAATAAAAACAAAAACATGTTATCAGAGAAACTTCTTCTATGTATTTATATGGTATAAAATGTCTTTAATCATACCACTTCCACTTGCTTCTAACTTTATCCTATTATGTTTCAATTATTGTTACACCATGCAATGGTTCATAACAGTAGGAAACCTTCATTTCAAATCTATTTCCCTAAACTTCTCATCTATGATTTCAAATATTATAAGCTTTCACATTATATCCTAAATAACTATACATAAAATCTTTGGTAGAAGGCAGCCCAGGTGGCTCAGTGGTTTAGCGCCGCCTTCAGCCCAGGGCGTGATCCTGGAGACCGGGGATCGAGTCCCACGTCGGGCTCCCTGCATGGAGCCTGCTTCTCCGTCTGCCTCTGTCTCTCATGAATAAAAAAATAAAATCTCAAAATTAAAAAAATAAATAAATAAAAATCTTTGGTAGAGAGAACAGTACAATGAAGACTTCCTATGCTATCATCCTGCTCCAAATATTAGCAAGTCATGACCTGTCCTATTTCATCTATTCCTCCACTCATCTTCCCCATAATATGAATTTTTAAGTTTTATTTTAAAAATTAAGATAGGGATCCCTGGGTGGCGCAGTGGTTTGGCGCCTGCCTTTGGCCCAGGGCGCGATCCTGGAGACCCGGGATCGAATCCCACATCGGGCTCCCGGTGCATGGAGCCTGCTTCTCCCTCTGCCTGTGTCTCTGCCTCTCTCTCTCTCTCTGTGAGACTATCATAAATAAATAAAAAAATTAAAAAAAATTAAAAATTAAAAATAAAATAAAAATTAAGATAGAGGGATCCCTGGATGGCTCAGCAGTTTAGCACCTGCCTTTGGCCCAGGGCGTGATCCTGGGGTCCCGGGATCGAGTCCCACGTTAGGTTCCCTGCATGAAGCCTGCTTCTCCCTCTGCTTGTGTCTCTGCCTCTCTTTCTCTCTTTCTATTGTGAATAAATAAATAAAATCTTTTAAAAAATAAATAAAAATTAAGATAGAGCAAATTTTTTTTTTTCCTTTTTGGGGTCAGTGGTATAGATTCACGATTAGTACCACCACAATTAAGATACAGTCTAGTTCTATTATTCCCCCAAATTCCCTCACAAGAACCCTTTATAGAGCACCCTTCCCCCATATTTTAAAGAAAATCCCAGACATCACATCATCTCATCTGTAACTTGTTTAGTAGCTATTTCTAAACATAAGGAAAACATAACCTATTCAGAGCTATTATCATACCAAATTTTTAACAATTCTTTAATTTCAGCAAATACGTGGCTCAGTGGTCCCATTTCCCCAGTTAGACTAGACATGCTATTTTGTAACATAAAATATATCTTTCATTTGTTTGAATTGAGCTCGAAATACAATGGTTTCCCCTTTATATGTGGGATACATTCCAAAACTCCTAGTGGACGCCTGAAACTACAGATAGTACTGAACCCTATATGTTCTGTTTTTTCCAATACATATACACCTATGATAGTTTAATTTATAAAGTAGGTATAGTGAGAGCTTAGTAACAATAATCAAACAGAACAATTATAACAATTAAGTTATATATATGTGGTTTCTCCCTCAAAATCTTACTGCATTGTATTCATCCTTCTGCTTCTTATGATAACATATGAGATGATAAAATGCCTATGTGGTGAGATGAAGTGAGGTGAATGACACGGGCACTGTGAGGCAGCGTTAGGCTACTATTATCTGCTTCCAGATGCAGTTGACACCAGTTAACTGACATCATGGAGAATGAAACTGCAGATATGATGGGGGACTACTGTATAGTCCATGCACTGTAAGTGGTGGATATCTCTCTCATGTATCTTTTAATCTATTGGTTCCTTTCTCTCCTTTTTTTGGGGGGGGGGGGTTTGGTTTTCTAATTTATTTTTGTCCTGTAGAGTTCTTCAGAGTCTGACTTTTAATGATTGCAATTCCATGGTATTGTTTAACATGTTCTTTGTCCTCTACTTCCCATAATTTGTTAGTGAGATATGAGGCTTGATCAGATTCAAGTTCCACTGTTTTGGCAAGACTACTAACTCCATAGGTGCATATATCTGTGTTGGTCTCTTTTTGGTGATGCTAGCAGTTATGACAATCATTGCTTAGATTGATTTATTATGGTTCCATCACTCCTTGTTTACAAAGCTTATACTTCTAGAAAGAGAAATTTCCTCGTATCGAATACTTGGTTGTTTTGTAGTACAACTCTCTCCTTTTTTTGGTCAGTAAATATCTTCAAGTTGGCTTCTCTTTTGTTTTGTTTTGTTTCTGTGGCTTCTGTCTCCTTTTGACACAACCTGAGTCTTTTCTTTTGAAGAGTTTTTATTTAATTATTTTTATTTAATTATTTTAAAAAATATTTTATTTTTATTTAATTACTTTTTAAAAGATTTTATTTATTCATGAGAGACACACAGAGAAAGGCAGGAACATGGGCAGAGGCACAAGCAGGCTCCTTGCAGGAAGCCTGATACTTGATCCCTGGAGCGGGGATCAGGCCCTGAAAGTAGACGCTCAATTGCTGAGCTACCCAGGCATCCCAGTTTGGTGGCTCTTTCGTTTGTTCAGAGTTGTGCAATTATCACCACTATCTAATTTTAGAACTTACATATCCCCAAAAGAAACAATGTAGTCACAACGTTCACTCCCCATGTTTCCTCTCCCTAAGCCCTGGTGATCATGAATCCACTTTCTGACTCTATGGATCTGCCTATTCTGGATATTTAATATAAATGGAATCATATGTATGTGGCTTTTGTGTCTGGCTTCTTTCACTTAGTATGTTTCAAGGTTCATCCATGTGGTATCATGAATCAGTACTTCACTGCTTTTTATAGCTGAATAATATTCTACTGTATGAATATACTTTTACTTATCCATCCATCAGCTAATGAATATTCTATTTTTGGGACAATGATGTATAATGTTGCTCTGAATATTCTTTAACAGGTTTTTGTGTAGATATGTTTTCAATTCTCCTGGGTATATACCTAGGAGTGGAATTATACTGGCTTGTATGCTAACTCTACATAATTTTTTGAAAAAGTACTAAACTATTTTCCAAAGCAGTTGTACTACTTTACAATCCCACCAGCAACATGAGGGTTCTAATTTTTAAACGTCCTCATTAACATTTATTATTTTCCATCTTTTTTGTAAGAGTCAACCTAGCAGGTGTAGAGAGTGGCATCTCATCGTGGTTACAAATTGCATCTTCCTAACCTCTAATGATATTGAACATTTTTTCAGTGTTTATGTGCCATTGTATATTTTATCTGGACAAATGTTTGTTCAAATCTTTTTCCTATTTTAAAAAATTGAACTTTTTAAATAAGCATTCTTTATACAGGCTAGATTCTTCTCAAATTACAATTTTTTTTTTTTTTTTCAAATTACAATTTTTTAAAAAAGATTTTATTTGTTCATTCATGAGAGACACACACACAGAGAGATAGAGGCAGAGACACAGGCAGAGAGAGAAGCAGGCTCCATCCCGGGTCTCCAGGATCAGGCCCTGGGGAGAAGGCGGCGCTAAACCACTAGGCCACCTGGGCTGCCCTCAAATTACAATTTGTAATCCCCCCATTCTGTGGGTTGTCTTCACCTTCCTGATAATGTCCTTTGAAGAACAAAAGTTTTAACTTTTGCTAAAGTTCAACTTATCTCTTTTTTCCTCTGTGGCTTCTATTTTTGATGTTGGATCTTAGAAACCATTGCCTAATCCAAGGTCACAAAGATATACTCCTACGTTTTAAGAGTTTATAGTTTTGGCTCTTATATTTTAGCCTCTGATTTTGAATTAATTTTTGTATATGTGTGAGGTAGAGGTTTGATTTCATTCTTTTGCAAATATCCAGGTGTCCCAGCACCATTTGTTAAAAGGCTATTCTTGGGACACCCGGGTGGCTTAGTCAGGTAGATGTCCAACTCTAGATCTCGGTGATGTGAGTTCAAGCCCTGCATTGGGCTCCATGCCCAGTATGGAGTCTACTTTTTTTTTTTTTTAAAGATTTTATTCATTTATTCAAGAGAGAGAGAGAGAGAGAGAGAGAGAGAGGTGCACAGACACAGGCAGAGGGAGAAGTAGGCCCAAAGGAGGGAGCCTGACGAGGGACTTGATCCTGGGTCTCCAGGATAACACCCTGGGCTGAAGGCGGCGCTAAACCACTGAGCCACCCAGGCTGCCCTGGAGTCTACTTTTTTAAAAAAGGTTATTATTTCCTTAATGAATTATTTCAGCACTTCCATTGAAAAATCAATTGAACACTAAATTCTATTCCATTCATCTTGCTTTGTAGTAAGTTATGAAATTGGGAAGTCTAAGTCTTCAGTCTTTGTTCTTTTTCAAGATTGTTTTGGCTGTTCTGAGTTCCTTGAATTTCCACAAGGATTTGAGGATCAACGTGTCAATTTCTGCATAAGCACAGATAGGTCTTTAATAGGAATGTGCTGAGTTTGGAGATCAATTTGGGAAGTACTGCAATCTTAACATTAAATCTTTTAATCCACAAATGAAGGCAGTCATTTTCACTTATATTTAGGTCTGCTCAATTTCTTTCAAAGGTATATTCTAGTTTTTAGTGTACAAATCTTATATTTCTCTTGTTAAACTTATTGCTAGGTAGGTTATTCTTTTTGATACTTAGTAAAATGGAAATGCTTTTTTTCTTTTTTTTATAAAGTAAACTCCCCCCAACCTGAGTCTTGAACTCATAACCTTGGGATCAAGAGTCATACATTCTTGACTGAGCCAGCCAGGTGCCCCTGGAAATGCTATCTTAATTTTCAGATTGTTCATTGATAGTATGTAAATACAATTTGTTTTTGCATCTGATCTTGTATCCTATAACTTTGCTGAGTTCATTTATCAGCTGTAATAGTTTTTCTGTGTATATGTATAGATTCCCTAGTATTCTCTCTCTATAAGATCTTATTATGTGGGCAGCCCAGGTAGCTCAGCAGTTTAGCGCCGCCATCAGCCCAGGGCCTGATCCTGGAGACCCGGGATCGAGTTCCGCATCGGGCTCCCTGCATGGAGCCTGCTTCTCTCTGCCTCTGTCTGTCTGTCATAAATAAATAAAATCTTAAAAAAAAAAAAAAAAGATCGATCTTATCTGCAAACAGAGATCATTTTATTTCTTCATTTATAATCTGGAACTTTTTAATTTCTTTTTCTTGTCTAACAGCCCTGGCTGAAACCTACAGTATAATGTTGAACAGAATTGAGAGATGTCGTCCCAGTTTTGTTTTTGATCTTGAGGAAAAGCTTTCAGGTTTTTAAAGTATAATTTTAGTCAGGGGCTTGTAGATATCTTTTCTCAGATTGTGGAAATTCCCTTCTCTCCCACTAGTTTCCTGAGTGTTTTCATTATGAAAGGGTGTTAAATTTTGTTAATGCATCAAAAACCACATGATGTGTTTTTTTCCCTTTGTTCTATTACCCTTGATTGATCTTTAAAAATATGTTGAATCAACCTTGCATTCCTGGGATAAATCTCACTTGATAGTAGTGTGTATCATCTTTACATGCTGTTGATGGATTCAGTTTGTTGAGGATTTTTGTGTCCATAATGAATACTAATTTGTAATTTGTATTCGTAAAGGATATTGACCTATAGTGTTTTTTTCTCCTTATGACATTTTTGTCTGGTTTTGGCATTAGGGCAATACTGGCCTCAAAGGATAAGTTGGTAAGTCTTCTTGACTCTTAACTTTTCTGAGTTTGTGAAGAATTGATACTCTTTCAATGTTTTGCAGATTTTGCTAATGAAGTCATCTGGTCCTGAGCCTTTTCATTTTTTCAGAAGTTTTTGGATTATTATTTTTTTAAAGATCTTACATATTTATTTATGAGAGACACAGAGAGAGAGAGAGAGGCAGAGATATAAGCAGAGGGACGAGAAGCAGGCTTCGTGCAGGAAGCCTGATGTAGAACCTGATTCTGGGACCCTGGGATCATGCCTTGAGCCAAAGGCAGACAGAACGCTCAACCACTGAGCCACCCAGGTGTCCCTGATTATTAATTCAAATACTTTACTTGTTAATGGTCAATTTAGATTTTCTCTATCTTCTTACTGACCACCAGATCAGTTTGTGAGTGTGTATCTCTCTAGGAATTTGTCCATTTCATCTATGGTATCTAATTTGTTGGCATAGAATTATGCACAGTATTCCCCTATAATCCTTTTGATTTCGATAAGGTAATTATTTCCCTCTTTGATTCATCTTTTCAAATGTTTAGTTTTAACAAGTATAAGAATGTATAAAGAAAGACCACACTTTAAGGTTTCTAATATTATCCTACCCATAAATTCATGTTTGATGGCTGTAGAGTTCTTACGTAGTTCATTATGATATAATAATTAGAATTATCTGACCAAAATGTAAAAACTGGTGGGGCTGAGAAACTCTGAGTTATAATCTCAGGAAAATACTGCATTTGACTAAAGTACTGTGGTCTCCTACAGTAAATTTACATAATCCTCCACTCTGCAGGATCACTATCCTAGTTCTCAAATGGTCACATATTTAGATACTAATTAGGCAAGCAGGTATGTCTCCTAAATCACTTGGTTGTAATTAATTGCAATGATTCAAAAAAGGAAAGAAAGAGAAAGATAAAAGAAAATAGTAAGGAATGGAGGAAGGAAGGGGATAAGGAAGGGAAGAGGGAGAAGAGAGGGCAGGGACGGAGGAAGGGAGAGAGATTGGCTATGCCTCCAGATTTGCCTTACTAAAAATGGTAAAATATTTCCTAAATATATGGGTCTTGACTACATGAGAAACCCTGAGACCAATGTAGAACAGAGAAAACAACAAAACAGGAATGATTAAAAAACATTATGATATAGCACAGGCTACAACCCATGAATGTACAGCTACAAGGCTCCACACAAAGTTGCGTCTTGCTATAAGCTTATTAAGCTTCATCGTTCCTCTGTAGGCAATGAATGCTTGCTTAGTTGATATTTTGAAAGAGAGAGAGAGAGAGAAATTAATAGGACCTAAGAATTACTGTCCAATTAAAGATCATTAAATAGCTCTGAAAAAATAAAGCTTTATAATTCTCAATTTAAAAAAATCAATTGATAACACAAATTGGTTTTAAGATATATATAGGAAAGGATGAAAATAGAAAATGAAAACAATTGACAAGGTACACCCTTTACACAAGAAAGCAAGGCCCAAAAGTGTATATGCCACCTTTGTGTGAAAAAATTTGCATTGCTGAAAGAAATTTTAGAAAAATATAAAACAAATGAATAACATTGCTATAAGACACAAGGACAGAAGACAATGGGGGATGATGGAGAGAGGAATGGGAGTCAGACTTCTCATTCTGCACATTTTTATACTTTGTAAACCATGTGAATATATTTCCTATTCAAAAAATAAATTTTGTTGACAATCTGGTTTGCTGTTGTTCTTCCATTTTTTTCTGTGCTTACAGCTTGATGCCTTTCTTCTTTAAAAATTCCTTTGTGGGGACCCTGTTAAAGAAAGAGGAAGCCAAAAGAAATAATCCACAAAAACAGGGATTGAAAAGATATTACAATGACACTAAATTCATATCTTTCAATAGTTACTCTGAATGGGAATGGGCTAAGTGATCCCATCAAAAGACCCAGGGTATCAGAATGGATAAAAAAGCAAGACCCATCTATTTGCTGTCTACAAGAGACTCATTTGAGACCTAAGGATACCTCCAGCCTGAAAATGAAAGTTGGAGAACCACTTACCATTTAAATGGTCCTCAAAAGAAAGCAGGGGTAGCGATCATCATATCAGATAAATTAAAGTTTATCACAAAGACTGTAGTAAGAGATGAAGAGGGACACTATATCATACTTAAAGGGTCTATCCAACAAGACCTAACAATCATGAATATTTATGCCCCTAATGTGGGAGCTACCAAGTATATCAATCAATCAATAACCAAAGTAAAGACATACTTAGATAATAATACAATAATAGTAGGAGACCTCAACACAGCACTTGCTGCAAATGACAGATATTTCAGGCACAACATCACCAAAGAAACAAGAGCTTTAAATGATACACTGGACCAGATGGATTTCACACATATATACAGAACTTTCCATCCGAACGCACTGAATACATATTCTTCTGGGTGCACATGGAACCTTCTCCAGAATAGACCACATATGGGGTCACAAATCAGGACTCAACTGATACCAAAAGATTGGGAATGTCCCCTACATATTTTCAGATCACAATGCTTTGAAACTAGAACTCAATCACAAGAAGAAATTTGGAAGAAACTCAAACATGTGGAGGTTAAAGAGCATCCTGCTAAAAGATGAATGGGTCAACCAGGAAATTAGAGAAGAATTAAAAAGATTCATGGAAACTAAAGAAAATGAAGACACAACCAAAATCTTTGGGATACAGCAAAAGCAGTCCTAAGAGGGAAATACATTGCAATACAAGCATCCCTCAAAAAACTGGAAAAAACTCAAATACACAAGCTAACCTCGCACCTAAAGGAACTGGAGAAAGAACAGCAAATAAAACCAACACCAAGAAGGAGAGTGAATAAAGATTTGAGCAGAACTCAATGAAATAGAGACAGGAAGAACTGTGGAACAGATCAATAAAACCAGGAGATGGTTCTTTGAAAGAATTAAGATAGATAAACCATTAGCCAGCCTTATTAAAAAAGAGAAAAGACTCACATTAATAAAATCATGAATGAAAAAGGAGAGATTACAACCACTACCAAGGAAATACAAATAATTTTAAAAACGTATTATGAGCAGCTATGTGCCAATAAATTAGGCAATCTAGAAGAAATGAATGCATTTCTGGAAAACCACAAATTACCAAACCTGGAACAGGAAGAAATAGAAAACCTGAACAGGCCAATAACCAAGGAGGAATTGAAGCAGTCATCAAACACCTCTCAAGACACAAAAGTCCAGGGTCAGATGGCTTCCCAGGGGAATTCTATCAAACGTTTAAAGAAGAAACAATACCTACTCTACAAAAGCTGTTCTGAAAGCTAGAAAGGGACAGAATACTTCCAAAATACTTCCAAATACAGAATACTTCCAAACTCGTTTTATGAGGCCAGCATCACCTTAATTCCAAAATCAGACAAAGACCCCACCAAAAAGGAGGATTAGAGACCAATATCCCTGATGAACACAGATGCAAAAATTCTCAACAAGATACTAGCCAATGGATCCAAGAGCACATTAAGAAGATTATTCACCATGACCAAGTGGAATTTATCGCGGGGATCCAACGTGGGTTCAACACTGGTAAAACAATCTACCTGACATATTATATCAACAAGAGAAAAAACAAGAACCATATGATCCTCTCAGTAGATGCAGAGAAAGCATTTGACAAAATACAGCATCCATTCCTGATCAAAACTCTTCAGAGTGTAGGGTTAGAGGGAACATTCCTCAGCATCTTAAAACCCATCTACAAAAAGCCCATCAAATATCATTCTCAATGGGGAAACACTGAGAGCCTTTCCCCTAAGATCACGAACACGACAGGGATGTCCACTCTCATCACTGCTATTCAACATAGTACCAGCAGTCCTAGCCTCAGCAATCAGACAACAAAAAGAAATAAAAGGCATTGAAACTGGCAAAGAAGAAGTCAAACTCTCCCTCTTTGCAGATAACATGATACTGTACATGGAAAAACCAAAAGACTACATCCCAAGACTGCTAGAACTCCTACAGCAATTCGGCAATGTGCCGGGATACAAAATCAATGCCCAGAAATCAGTGGCATTTCTATACACTAACAATGAGACTGAAGAAAGAGAAATTAAGGATTCAATCCCAGTTATAATTGCACCCAGTTATAAGCCTAAGATACTTAGGAATAAACCTAACCAAGAGGTAAAGGATCTATGTCCTAAAAACTACAGAACACTGCTGAAAGAAATTGAGTACACAAAGAGATGGAAAAATATTCCATGCTCATGGCATGGAAGAATATTGTGAAAATGTCAATGCTACCCAGGGCAATTTTCACATTTAATGCAATCCCCTTATCAAAATACCATGGAGTTTCTTCAGAGAGTTGGAACAAATAATCTTAAGATTTGTGTGGAATCAGAAAAGACCCCGAATAGCCAGGGGAATATTGAAAAAGAAAACCAGAGATGGGGACATCACAATGCTGGATTTCAAGTTGTATCACAAAGCTGTAATCATCAAGACAGCATGGTACAAAAACAGACACAAAGATCAATGGAACAGAATAGAGAACCCAGAAATGGGCCCTCAACTCTATGGTCAACTAATATTTGACAAAGCAAGAAAGACTATCCATTGGGAAAAAGACAGTCTCTTCAATAAACGGTGCTGGGAAAATTGGACAGCCACGTGCAGAAGAATGAAACTATTCTCTTACACCAGACACAAAGATAAACTCAAAATGGATGAAAAATCTAAATGTGAGACAAGAACCCACAAAAATCCTAGAGAACACAGGCAATACCCTTTTTCAACTTGGCCACAGCAACTTCTTGCAAGATACAGCTATGAAGGCAAGGGAAACAAAAGCAAAAATGAATTATTGGGACTTCATCAAGATAAAAAGCTTCTGCACAGCAAAAAAAACAGTCAACAAAACTAAAAGACAACCTACAGAATGGGAGAAGATATTTGCAAATAACCTATCAGATAAAGGGCTAGTATCCAAGATCTATAAAGAACTTATTAAACTCAACAGCAAAGAAACAAACAATCCAATCATTAAAATGGGCAAAAGACATGAACAGAAATTTCACCAAAGAAGACATAGACATGGCCAACAAGCACATGAGAAAATGCTCCACATCACTGGCCATCAGGGAAATATAAATCAAAACCACAATGAGATACCACTTTACAACAGTGAGAATGGTGAAAATTAACAAGACAGGTAACAGCAAATGTTGGAGAGGATGTGGAGAAAGGGGAACCCTCTTGCACTGTTGGTGGGAATGTGAACTGGTACAGCCACTCTGGAAAACTGTGTGGAGGTTCCTCAAAGAATTAAAAATAGAGCTACCCTACGACCCAGCAATTGCGCTGCTGGGGATTTACCCCAAAGATAAAGATGCAGTGAAAGACCAAGACTCCTGCACCCCAATGTTTATAGTAACAATGTTCACAGTAGCCAAACTGTGGAAGGAGCCTCAGTGTCCACAAAAGATGAATGGATAAAGATGTAGTCTATATATACAATGGAATATTACTCAGCCATTAGAAATGACGAATAGGGAATCCTGGGTGGCTCAGCAGTTTGGCGCCTGCCTTTGGCCCAGGGCGTGATCCTGAAGTCCCAGAATCAAGTCCCGCATCAGTCTCCCTGCATGGAGCCTGCTTCCCCCTCTGCCTCTCTCTGTCTCTCATGAATAAATAAATAAATTCTTAAAAAAAAAAAAAAAAGACAAATACCCATCATTTGCTTCAACGTGGATAGAACTGGAGGGTATTATACTGAGTGAAGTGAGTCAATCGGAGGACAAACATCATATGGTTTCATTCATAAAGGGAATATAAAAAGTAGTGAAAGGGATTATAGGGGAAAGGAGAGAAAACGAGTGGGAAAAATTAGAGAGGGTGACAGAACATGAGAGACTCCTAACTCTGGGAAATGAACAAAGGGTAGTGGAAAGGGAGGTGATGGAGGGATGGGGTGACTGGCACCGAGGGGGCGCTTGACTGGATGAGCATTGGGTGTTATAAGTTGGCAAATCGAACTCCAATAGAAAAATATACAAAAATTTTAAAAAATTAAAATTCCTTTGCTATCATTTTTAATTAAGTTTCAAGAGGGAATAAGATTAGCTTAAGAGTTAAATCTACCAGGTTCTAGAAAGTCTTTATACTCTGCTAAAATTTTAGCACGGTATTAGCATATAAATTCAGTGAAGATTTACCTTATAATAAAGTGCCACAAAAAGTAAATCCAATTTCAGATACAGTCATCCATTTCAGTAAACCAGTTCTGATATTCCTAGAAGTTGTCTATAAACTTTCTTCTCAACCCACATCAATCACTAAAATAAGGTGAAGGATAAACACCTAGCTCTAGGATTCTAAAAACATGATTTCAAAGATCCTCAGAGAACAAAACGTTGCCAGCAGGGTGGAGTCTGATAACCCTTTATACTACTTTGTTCATTTCAACTACAGTCTCACAAATACAAACAAGATTCAGAAGGGCAGTGACCAGGATGGAGTTAATTTTACTCTTTCTCTAGTTTTGGACAGCTAACTTAGGAATGAATGGTAGAAAGCAGGGAAAGGATTATGAAATTCTCTGGATTTTCCATTAAGCTGAATTCCTTTTTGTTTATTTTCTATCAATTACTAATTTATGTGGGGAGTTTTCCATCAAATTAACCTGTCTCTGAAGGAATAATGCCAATTCTCTATAGCCAACAATTTTTTTTTTTTTTTTTTTAAGATTTGAGAGATAGTCAAGTCAGTCAGCAGGAGGGGCAGAGGGAAAGAATCCAAGGAGACTCAGCACTGAGTGTGGAGCCTGACATGAGGCTCAATCCCACGACCCTGACATTGTCATTGGAGTGGAAACCAAGGGTTGGACACACAACCAAATGTACCACCCAGGTGCCCTGGCAGATACTTTGTTTTTTTGAGCCACTCTGGATTCATTCATCCTATTTCCAATATTAGCTCTTGATTTTTATCTGTGGCTCTACCTCTCCCTATAATTATGATGAAGCCAATTTCCATCTGATTGTGGGAAATGACAAGTTCAGCAGATCAGACCCTGTATAGCAGCATGTGTAGATTCAGGTAGCTGGATGTGACACCACTGGTCACTGAAATGCCTAAACCAACTGGGACTTATGGAAAAAGGGCTTATTCTTCTTGAAGTTGAACACAATATAAACCATATCTGGAATCAGATGTCTAAGTATAGCTCAAAAATGAAGGAAAGCAGAGTAGATAGACACTGAATTCTGGATTCTCATGACTGGCAAATCTTAGGTTTAGAATTCTCAGTTTTATGAATTACTAAATCTTCCTTTTGGGTTAAGCCTTTATGGTTAGGTCTTCCCTCAGGTACACCCAAAATATGCAAGCCGGTACCTTCCCATTTATCAATAGTTCCAGAGAAAACATGCCATTAAACCTATTTCTCGGGTTCCTAAATATCCAAGCAAAAGATCAGCATTTTAACAAAAATGTATATATATGAAGTAATGTGCAACTCAACAAAAAATAAAGTCAGAATCAGAGGGAAGAGATTTGTGTAATAAAAGTTATGAAGATTGACCAAAATTTCGGTGGCTTGGCAGTATCTGACAAAGTTTTTAAAAGCTGAACTGTACTTTTACTTTAATCCATTAGTTGGCATTAAGAGATTACAATAAAAAGTGAAAACAAATGCAACGTTGCACTATTATTATTTGATAAGGACAAAATTCTTGGTATCACATAGTATTTGCTAAGGACTGAAGAAATACATTTACTTGAAGCCTCAGAACCAGATAAAGTATGCTCTGAATCAACAACTGATCTGTTTTCATCACATCATAAATATGATTAGATTTTCTTTTTTTTTTTTTTTTAAGATTTTATTTATTTATTTACTTATGAGTGACATAGAGAGAGGCAGAGATATAGGCAGAGGAAGAAGCAGGCTCCACGCAGGGAGCCTGATGTAGAACTCGATCCCAACCCTGGGATCACACCCACAGCCAAAGGCAGACACCCAACCACTGAGCCACACAGGCATCCCTCTTTTTTTTTTTTTTTTGTTTAATTTGAAGTAGGCTCCACGCCTAACACGGGGCTTGAACTCATCACCCTGAGATCGAGAGTGGCATGCTCTACAAACTGAGCCATGCAGGCACCCCAGATTAGATTTTTCTTCATACTGGTGCTAGGTTAAGGCCAAATTTTAGGTGAAACTTTTTAACCCTAACATTTGCTTTCAAAATACAGTCCTTAATGTTTTTTAAACACAAATACAAACATCCTCCACCTCCATAACATGATGGAGTTTTTAGAATAAAGATATGAATAGAAGTAAATTAATGAGGTAAACAATGTACCTGGTGTATTGGTAAACACCCACCTTGTCTGAGTAAAATTTAGAGTCTGGTTCCCTCTTGTAGTAATTAATTGGCCAGGTTAAACTGCTGACCGGCAATTTAAATAATTCCTAGGTTCTTCATAATCATGAAACTTTGCAATTATTCTGTTTCTGCAGTTCAGAGAGCAAGATACAAATTGAAAACTAAACGTTCTTCTTTGCTTTCAATCTTAGTTTAATGTAAATCAATAAGTTAAAAACACTTTATCCTTCACCTTCTCAATGCGGTGGGGGAAAAAACTCAAATATTATCATCACCATCATCTGGACATAGCACTCCAAATTCTGGTCCAGAATTTCCATCTATAATGTAGGTATTACAGTGCTCAGTTCGGCAGCACATATATAAAGTAGGTATTACAGTAACTGGCATTGAAGAAACGTGTGGTGGAAAGATTAAACTCTGTTACACTCCAGACACAAGTTTGGACTATTAGACTAGATGAAGAATGTATTCATCAAAGAACTCACATGGCTGTATTTTTGATAATTCTTCCTTGGTCCATTTTCTGCCCAATGCCATGCACGACAAATACAATGTGGGTAGTCTGTGATGGCTTATCTTCTAATGTGGCTTCTTCTACATAACCTCTATGAAGTCTGGTCCCACTGCTTGATGCTGTAGAAAAATTATGATTCTAAGTTTACTATTTATTCCAGAAACAACATTTTGACAATATATATTGAAAGAAATAATAAAGTAAAAGGGATATTAAGAAAAAAAAAACACAAAACAAAAAAGAAAAAAGAAAAAAATTCACTGGGTTGGGTGGGGATGAAATTTGTAAGATAATGTATCTTGACTGGCTCAGATACAAAGTTCTTAACTGGACATGACACCAAAGTCAGAAACCACAGGAAAAAGAAAAGGAAGGAAGAAAGGACGGACTGAACACAAAAGTTTAAACAGTTCTCTATCAAAAAAATACCATGAAGCATAGATAAAAGATGAATCACAAGCTGGGAAAAATTTTGCAAAATATATGCATAATTAGCTAATTACTGAGGTACAAAGGAGGGCTTACTAATCAAAAAGTGAGAAGACAACCATTCAAATAGCAGAACAGGCTAAAGATACAAGATAATTCACAAGACAAATATAAATGACTAGTAAACAAAGAATATACTCAAGCACATCTGTTATCAAAGAAATCACAACAAAAGATGGAATAGCAAAAAAATACCAGACTTAACAAAAATTTCTGAGAATTTATTAATAATGCTCTCACATCTTCCTCAGGTATCATTTCCTCTTTTCTTCCCTTTAGTCACACTTCTTGAAAGAGTTGTCTATTCTCACTGCCTCTATTTCTTCACCTACCTAGACTTCAAATCCACTCATGACTTCCATTTCACTAAACCCAACAGAAAATTTTAGCTTTCACCTTTAATTGCCATGTTTTATTTTCACATCACTGCCTGAGGTTTGACTGCTCTTGTGTTTCTAGAAGTATAAAAGATATTAATCCTGCCAGATCAGTCTAAATATATGATTATCACTGATAAGTACATGTGAATTTAGTCACCTTAATAAAGTTTCATTTAATAGGGCAGTAACTGTCACTAAATTTAAAACATCTTTAAAATATTCTAAAAGTAGAATTTGAATAGCCTATTTTGAATATAAGAGAAAAAGATTCTACAAATTTTGACAAAGCATAGTAACACTTAACAATTACCTTTAGAAAATCCCAGTTTTTGGGTAACTGTCCTTGCAATTTTAGAAGTTGTTGCATCACTATAAAGATACACTTCATCCATACTGTGCCAGTCAACGTGATTTCGACTCAATTTGAAACTATGAACAGCTGTTGCAAAAAGGAAAAATTAATTTGAAGGTCTCTTATTTATAAGTGTGAATAATTATAATACACAGATTTTTGAATCCATATCTGAACTGAGCTCAATAAAAAACTATTCTGCTGAAACACACATTGATATGAAGCAAGTAATACAGGGACTTTATCTTATAAATGATTAACCATGCTACAGGGAATGTCAACTTGTTAGAAGAACACAGAATAACTGGCTTAACCACCATAATTTTAACCTCTAACATGTAATTAATATGTTTTGATTATTAAAGAATTGCTTTCCCAGATGATATAACTGTTTCTTAGGTCTGAGTCCTCAATACCTTTGACATAGAAACTTAAGTTTCTTTTCTTCTGTGGATTTTATTTTTGGATCTGTGAAAATTTCACTCAGTGCAGATAAAACAAGACTAAGGGGAAAAAATTATCTTTAAACTGGGAAGAGAACAATCTAATTATTAGAATATATGGTAGTTTTGAAATAGATATGAAGACCAATTATCATTGGATATTGCTCACCATAACAGAAATCCAAAGTTAAAAGATGTTTTAATAAGAAATCAAAGAAATTTTTTTCTACTATAATGTTTAAATCAGTATGGTTACTGCATTTCTATAACTAAGATATGCCTGGTAAAAATAAGCTAAAAAACAAACCCAAAAAACCCACAAACCTCTATGCTCAAAAAATACATATAAGCTGTCTGAGGCAGGTACTAATGTCTTGATCATTTTGCACCACTAACACCAAACACAGTGTCCTAGCACAGAGCCTGACATGTATCACTAATTTAGTAATGCTTGCAGAAGCAATAGATTAAAAGAACTGTCATAACGTATTCATCCATTCATAACTTGCTAATTCTTATAATCCTGAATGCCTTAAACTTTCCTCTCTCTGTATCTCTGGAATAGAGGTGAGAAAAAAATCCACATATCCATCTTAAGGTGCATAGAAAACTATGCACCTTAAAACTGCTATGCCTGATTTATTTAAAACAAATCCTCTTTAAACAAAATATTATCTCCCATTATATATAAAGACTCTGAGGTACAAAGAGATTAAATGACTTGCCATAAAGCAAATTACCAGCAGAACCTAACTATTCTGATTTGAAGCTGGGTTGAAAATAACCTCAAGTTAAACGTGAAAGGTTATATAGCCCTGGCCAAGATCTAAGATCAAAGTCATTTTTATGAAAACCTATTTCCTACTAGAACACATAGAAAAGTAAATCCTTTCTGGGAAATTGTTCTTGATTACAAATCCAATTTCAAAAATGTATGAAAAACCAATTTATATTTCATTTATCTGTCAGGATACATTACTAACATTGAACATAGACCAAGATGCAATTAATGTGACAAACAATAATATCTTCAATTTAAAAAAAACCAAAAACCAAAAAAACATCTACGATGTACAAACTCAGCTTTTTTTTTTAATAAAAGAACTTTTTGTAAATTAGGAAAATCTTTTTCAAGAGTTTAATAATTTACTTTTCTATGTCTGATCCAAACCACTATTTTATGCTTTTTAATCTAATGTTTCTAAACCACATCTATGTTAAAATAGTTTTGAGCGACATATGCTTAAAACATTGAAACTACGGGACCAAGATATTAAGAGAATAGTGTTAAGCCAACGAATTTTGTTCCTCTTCAAATCATCCACAAACTGTTTTAAAGTAAAACATCTTAATATTGGTAAACATCTTATTACTGGACCACATATATTATTTACAAATGTTTATATCCCTTATAATCAAGTAACTCTAAACAAAATAGCACAACGGACACATTTCTAAAAAACTAGTAATTTCTATGCTTTAAATACTGAATACTATAAGCCAGGGAGTATAACTACATGGAGAAATGAAACTACAGTTACTGTACCTTGAGAACGCTTTCGCTTAAGACCTGCCGCATCTGAACTCTCCTTATATCCTCTCCATTTGAACAGAGAAGGGAGGGAGAAGGGAGGGAGGTGGTAGGCAACTAAGAAAGCAAAAACACTGAGCTTCAAAGTAAATTGTAAATGAGGTTTGCCATTTTGCCTTTTTGTTGTATTAACTTTAAAAAAAGGAGTTGTATTTGACAAACATTATTCCAAATGTTTATGTATATAATTTTCTAATTAAAAATCAGTGAAGCAAAATAGTAGTTTAATAATGTTTATCAAATATATGCTCTACTTTTATTGAATGAAAAAAGGCAAATGATACTCAAATTTTATCAGACAACTATGTGATCATCACATTTAATGTCTCTGCACAGACAGAATAAAAAAATAGGTCATGGTATTTTTGTATGCATAAGGGATTTATAAGCCCCATCTTTACAATACTAAGGTTATTTACTCTCACCAAATTAGTTGACAGTTGATGTGCAAATTAAGAAGGCAACAAATAACATTTTAAACATCTAATGCAGTTTTCCTGAGAAAATATCATAGTATACATTCCACTAGATGCCTTCTATTACTGAAGTGTATAATGGAAGCTTCCCACAGAAACAAAATCTTTTCACAACTCTGTTTGATTTGCTAAAAGAATTATAAAATGAAACTTTTGCCAAAGTAAATCAAATTGGAAGCTCTTTAACTGATCAGTGATAAAATAATGAAAAAAAAAAAGTCACTAGTAACAATGTATGCTGTGACATCTTGTAAACATGCAACAGACAACATAAAGCCAGACACAGCCTTTGGCAAATCAGTAAATAACCTTAAAATCAACACTTTCCCTGTGGAACATTGTTAGTTATGTATCAGTAAATTTCTTTACATTTTAAATAAGCAGTTATTTAAAAATCCACTTGAAATTGAACCTTACAAATCAGTTTCTTTTTCTTTTCTTTTTTTACAGATCAGTTTTTAACAGTTCAGGAAATGAACCATAGAACCTTTATGACTTAGTTCAAATTTATGTTCTAAAACATTTGCTTTTTCATCCTCACTCCCTTCTACATTAATGTGACATTCAAAGGTTAAATACTGCTCCAATATGAATATTTAATTCCTGTTGTGCAGTACCAGAAATGGTTTAAAAATCTGTTGTATGTACAGATGAAAAGGTAACTGAGAAATGCTTACAAGGCACTTAATAATTACAACTATGTAATTAGAAGGCTATAGACTAGGATTAAAAACTGGGTTGGAACATTAGTAAAAACACTTCATTGTTACAAAGGGCTGGAAAATGATAACTGGGTTGGAAAATTATAACTGAAACAATTTTCTTCATTAAAGTTTCTTCTCTGGGGTGCCTTCTGATCAGTTATTGAGGAGTAGAATGTACATTTGCAGGAAACATTTTTAAACAAAAAATTCATTAGGAAAAAGCTAAATATCAAAGTAGATCAAATTGGCATGAATTTGAGACTTTATTACTCAAAGAAACAAAACCTAGGTTTTATATATACACTAGTAAAACATGAACTAAATCCATATTTACTAAAAGAAAACTAAAAATAATAAAAAGTCATTAATAAAAATGTATACTTTGACATTTTGTAAACATGAAACAGCCAACAGAAAGCCAGACAGACTTGATATTTGGCAAATCAGCAGAAAACCTTGAAGTCAACATTTTTCTTGTCAAATATTGCTGGTTATAATATATCAATACATTTCTTTACATTTTAAATAATTATTTAAAAATCCACTTGAAATTCATATGGACCATTTGACTACACTTCAAAATTATGCAAACACTTTCAGAAAGCTAGTCAAGATATAAAAAAGAAAGGCTTTCTTTTTTAAATAAACAGTATAATTTAGGGATTAAAAGAGACAAATATCCCAAAATACTAAAAAGAGAGAAGTACACTTATTTAAAACATCTTCACAAAATTAGACTTGGTTCTTTACCTTTCTCTCAAATCAAATTCCTATTTTCACTTGAAAGTCACTTGCTGTATTTGTCACAATATCCCATAGCACAGTTAGAAAGCTTAATTATTTTCAACCCAAAGCATAGAATTAGGGGTACTATTATAAGCACAGTACAAAGTATTTACTATCAATCCAAACAGGGATCACCACTAAATGAAATTCAAGTGCTAGAAAGCATTACTAAATTTTTCCTTTTATGTTAGCAACAATATGCACAAACCCAAAACTGTTAACTTATTAAATGCTAACATTTAATTAAAATGTTATTTTATATACTAAAGCCTTCCATAGCAATGAAAAAGATCTAAAGTACTATAGCATTTCCAATAAATGTCCCTACTAATCCTGTTTCTTAAAGAGATTTTCTTCATTATATAATTCTGAAAGCAAAAGAATATCAAAAAAGGGGGTCGTTGATGACATAGAAATCCCCAGAACAACTCAATGACTTCTCCCTTTCTAAAAGCTGGTAACCTGGATAATCTCACCTTTAGGGAAAGCAGGTCTGCACATCTCAAACATGCCAACTGTAACCAGAAAATGCCTAGCAACCTTCTTGGATCTCAGAGAGATTAAATTAGGTAAATTTATAAAAAGTAATAACTAAGAGCTAGAAGATGGGGAATTCTCTTAGTCACCAAAGAGGGAGAAAAAGGAAAGCAGGTTAGAAGGGATTAGCACCCTTGTAGCTCCTCTCACCTTTTTGACTTTTCAGTTTTATATTCACAGTTTGGGATATTCTTATTCAGTAACAGTGATAGGAATATACACTTTACATGCCAAATTGTTAAATGTTTGAAGTTCTTCAAGGTACACCAACACCTGTGATGTCACAGCACCCCAAATTAGCTTGAATGGTAACCTAGCCGAGACTCTTGTAGACAGCATATCAGTCAGGTTTTGCATTCTTAATATGTCAATCTTTGCCTTTTAATTGGAGCATTAGGGGATCCCTGGTGGCGCAGCGGTTTGGCGCCTGCCTTTGGCCCAGGGCGTGATCCTGGAGACCCGGGATCGAATCCCACATCGGGCTCCCGGTGCATGGAGCCTGCTTCTCCCTCTGCCTGTGTCTCTGCCTCTCTCTCTCTCTCTCTGTAACTATCATAAATAAATAAAAATTTAAAAAAATTAAAAAAAAAATAATTGGAGCATTAGTTCACTTACATTCACCATAATTATCAATATGGGTAAATTTAGGTTTACTATTTCCCATTTATTTTCTCTTTGTTCCTTCTGTATTTTGTTTCTTGTTTCTCTTTTCCTGATTTCTTTTGGTCTAATTAAATATTTTTTACTATTTTATTTTAATGCCCCTACTGGACTTTTTTTCTTTCCTAACTTTGATACTTAAAAAAAAAACCCTCATCTTTATTGAGATATACTTGACAAAAAAAGAAAATATTTAACATGTACATAATAGTAATTTGACATATAGTGGTAAAGGATTCACCTCATCTAGTTAACTAGACCCCATAACACTTTTGAAGAGCTATTTTGTTATTTTGTAGAATATCCCTTAATTTGAATTTATCTGATGTTTTCTCATGATTGGATTGATGCTATGCATTTTTTGGCCAGGGTGAGATGCAGGATTAACCCATTAAATTGCCCTTTTATTTTTTTTAAAGATTTTTAATGTATTTATTTGACACAGAGAGAGCACAAGCAGGGGGTAGCAGAGGGAGAGGGAGAAGCAAGCTCTCCACTGAGCAAGGAGTCCAATACAGGACTGGATCCCAGGACCCTGGGATCATGACCTAAGTGAAGGCAGACAGACAGTTAACCGACTAAGCCACCCAGGCACTCCTAGTTTAACCTTTTTTAAACTGATTACTGCTTGGATAGATTATAAAATGAGTCAAACACTAATCTAGTACTACGCGCAAATATTTTCAAAATTACTTTTTGAAGGGCTGATTTTATTTGTAGAATTCATCCCCAGTGAAACTCCAGGCTTCCATATGTTAGGCTGCTAGGAGGTGGGACAAGAAGAGAATTGATTTTTAAGTCTAAGGGAAAACAAAACTTAGATTAAAGTATCTAAATCGCAAAAAAGTGATGATGCTTTTATGGGTTATTTTGATTTGTGTGCTAAAAAAGTTATGCTAAATTTTCATCAATCTATTTCAATGCTTACTTTGAGATTAGTAGGAAAATTAACAAGGAGAAAACATTAAGAAATCCAATTTATTTGTGGCATCAGCTGCCTTAACTAAAACACAGATAAGGTCAGAAAGAAAAGGAATTGTTTTATATCAATGTCCTTCAAGACAAGAACTCTGTTTAGTTTCTCAGAAATTCTGCCGAGGAAAAAAAAAAATCCCAGAGCACTTAAAGGTTCCCAGTTACAGTATTTTTAAATGTTTTTAATTATTAAATGGGATTTTTCCAGAAAGCCTTACTTGAAAACCTCCACAGCATCGTGATCTCCAACTCTCAGTATTCCAAATCTATTTGTAGAATATCTAATTCTATATTCATTGTTTACCGTGTTATCTTATACTAACAATTCTCATCTTTGACGTTGTCTTCCCCAAAACTTCTTGAAGGTAAAAATTTTGTCTATTTCCTTCACAAAAGTGCCTAGCACAACACTATCTGCACATGGAAACATTTAAAATCTGACAATATCATGAATCAAGGCTTTCTTATATATATACATGAGAAAATTTAGGAGGAAAAGGTTTTTTTTTTTTTTTTTACTCTAATTATGAAAGGTGAAATTTCAGAAGGTAGGAGATAGGAAACAAAATAAAATATTATACTATATTTTATCTTTGTAGATATGGTAAATTGGATTTATTTTTCTAATAATGGTGGCTTTTTGGACAGCAAATGTTCTTTCCTTAAGACCAGTGATAATTTTTCAAATGTACTATAAAATTTCCCTTAATTTTCAAAGTGAAATATCACATCTTAACATATACATGATACATGTACATTTTACATAAAACTGAAAAACAACTAAAATGGCTGTAAGTTTATGACAACAGTATCCATACTAAACTGAATTTAAAATCTTTGCTAATAATAAAATACGGCAAAGCTTTACATGCCACGCTATATTTAAAAAAAAAAAACAATTTTTCTTCTAATGAACCTCAAAGAATCATTTTGAAAGATTACAGTGCAAAAGTGTTGTAACAGTTTAAAAATTTTCTATTACCAATTAGAATTTTACCACTAGATGTATATCCTTAAATCTAGCAAAAAATATCACTATAATATCCTTGATTGATACTCTAGAATCAACACAGACACTCCAAGACCTCCTAAAAACCTACTCATACAAATACACCTGTTCTCTATCAGACTTTTTTTTTTTTTCTATCAGACCTTTTTAAATGACTGGCTCATAAAATTAGGGCACTGTGAAGAAAACTGAAGTATCTTGCTAAACTTAACATTCTGATAGGTAGTAGATCTAAAAAAGACACACAAAATTCTAATTTTTATTGTAATAAAAACAAGATTCCAATAGATGTGATCTATTAGATGAAACAGAGCTGATAGATTAACTTCTACAAGATGAATTAGCAAAAGGAAAAAGAATATGTTTTGAATACAGTACAAGAAAGGAGAATAATCAACTTATATTTTTATTTTTTATACTTATTCTTGTTTTCCTCCAAGCTCTTGGGTTTTTTCCTCTACATTCATAGTAAGGAATTCAGGTGGCTAAACTGGGTTTGTTAAGGTGAATTGCTATTTTTGAGGGAGGACTGAAGGAGAATAGAAAAAAATCTAGAATTCAGCCCTCTCGAATAGCAATCTTATTTTGGTAGTGGTAATGAACCACAACTTTGAGAAGCTAGTTTCTCAGTTATGTAGACTTTTAATCAACGAGACATAAAAGATAATGTTAATCTGGTATGAACTATAGTTTCCTTGCTTGTGATGTGTGTTCAGAGAGAGAAAATTTTTGAAATTTTCAGAAAGAAAATACTTAAGGATGTTTGTCTAAGAAAAAAAAAAAAAACCCAAGCCAATTTAAAGCTTGTTGTTCTGCTATTAATTATGTCATATAAGCAATTACTTCCGACCACATAATTTTTTCCAAGCTGCATCTGTGAATTACTTGATCAATATTGAGTTTCTGCTTCAGAAATGTTTTGGGGTGGGGGGAAACTCACTTAATTCATACTTTTAATTCACTAGTTTCAATGGGGCTTGCCAAGAAACTTCCAAAATAAAGGCAAGCATAGATGAAGAAACACTTTTTAGAAAAAAATATTTAGAGAAATCTACAAATTCTAATCTACCTGGATTATCATACTCACCAGAATAGCTGATCCCACTGCCTGCAGTAAATGGAACAATAGAAGTATTTTTAACTTTACCACACATTTTGAATTTTACTCAAGATCAGACACATAATGAAACATGGCAATCTTGGCTATTATGAAAATATATTAAGCTACTGCAAACAAATCCAAATGCTGAATAAGGGAATATAAAGAGTAGACTAATTCAAATTAAAAGTTGGTATGGAGACAGCCTAAAGTTATTTACATAAAGGAAATTAACTTTTTTTAAACTTCAGGAAAAGAACCAACATTAAAATATTAACAAAACTGTCCTTTTGATATAATGACAGATTTTTTTGTAGATTCAATTTTGTTGGTAATTAAAAACTACTAAAAGGACTAATTCACAGAACATAACAATTGTACAATTATAGTAAGTCATGTTAGTGTCATGCCAGTGCACACACATATTAAATAAAATAAAAAACTGAGATAGTTCAGAAATTCATAGATTTAAATTCTAAGTAATCAAATGTTTAAATCAGAAATTTTATAAATTCTAACACTCATGAATTACTATGCAAAATTAGAACTACTCTACACTTCACCAAGAACTTACTTGATTTACAGAACATATTAAATATATTAATCGGTCTTACCATCTTTTCCATCTACGGATTTTGTCACTTCAATATCAAAATTTTCCTGCATCTGCTGACCTCTAAAACAGCTGAGATGTTCTTGCTCAATTAAATTACTTTCTTCTTCTTCTAGAGGCTGCCAAGTACCATCAATAAACCACTGTCCACGCATTACTGGTATTTTATCAGCTTCTGAAAAGAGAAGACACAGAATTATACATTTTAGGATCCAACCTCCTAGAAAGACACAGAGTAACTATAATTTTATATTTTGTTACTACTGTGGCAAAAACTTTCATGACTCAGCTTAATCCCTTCAAGTTTTAAATTCCAGATTTCAAACCACAGTGTATATATTTTTTTACAGCATATTATTTTATTTATATTGGATATTATGCATAAAAATTACTTTGGCATTAGAAAGGCAGATGAAAAAGAAAAAAAGAAAGAAAGGCAGATGAGCAGTTATCTTTATAACTGAGACCCCCAGCAACCCCAATTATTAGGGTATGGGGTTAAGACAAGTTCATGCAAGACTCTGGTGACAGTTTCAATGTCTTAGAAAATACTGATATACATTCCCAGAAGTAGTTCAGAAATAGTGTGTGTGATTGTAGTGTGCTGCACTTTTTAGGGCTGCCTTAAAAGTTATAGACTCCCAGTTAGAATACGGGAATAGCTGAAACATTTAATTATAGTAAATTCCTCATCCATTTTAGAAAAAAAAAATGGGTAGAAAGTTTTCTTGAATAACTGTAAATATTTCTTTTTTTTTTTTTTTTTTAAGATTTTATTTATTTATTCATGAGAGACACAGAGAGAGAGGCATTGACACAGAGGGAGAGGTAGGCTCCTCGCAGGGAGCCAGATGTGGGACTTGATCCCAGGACCGGGATCACACCCAGAGCCAAAGGCAGACACTCAACTGCTGAGCCACCCAAGCATACCAACATTTCTTTGATTAAATACTGTTCCTATAAGCCTAACACTTTTTTTCCTTCCTTCTTCCCTGTGTCTGTCCATCCCTCCCTCCCTCCCTCTTTCCTTCCTTTCTCCCTTTCTCCCTTTCTCTCTCTCTCTCTCTCTCTCTCTCTTTCTTTCTTTCTTTCCCTAGTGTGGAGCCCAGTGCAGGGCTTGAACTCAGTACCCCAATACCAAGACCTAAACTGAGATCAAGAGTCAGATGCTTAACTGACTGAGCCACCTAGGCACTCCTTTTTTATTTTTTATTTTTATTTTTTAAATAAACCACAACTGTCAGCTATGAGATCTTGAATCCTTTAAGGTTTGTTTAAAAAAAAAAAAAAAAAAAGTAAAAATAAAATGGAAATAACAAACCCTAAAAATAAAAAGTAAAATAAAACAGATAAACTTAATTATGTAGAGATTTGGTAGTTTAACCATATACAGAAAAAATTTTCAAGTGGATTTAAAACAGTAATTTTTACATATATCCTGTGAACAAAAAAAACTGCAAATACATCTTAAGCCTTTTGCAGTAAATGCACTGCCATAGATCTTAATATTGTATTAATATTGGTATTGTTATTTTGAAACAGTATTTGAAGCAGTTAAAATAAATATATTAGTTTTGTTACTATCATTAGGAACCAAGAAAAAATAGGTACAGATATAAAAATCAAAGAATTAAAATTGTAATTTTAAATTTCAATTACTAATGTCAGCGTGAACTAAAATGATGTATTTTCTCTTTAAAAGGTCCTAAGCTGGGATCCCTGGGTGGCGCAGCGGTTTGGCACCTGCCTTTGGCCCAGGGCGGGATCCTGGAGACCCGGATCGAATCCCACATCGGGCTTCCGGTGCATGGAGCCTGCTTCTCCCTCTGCCTGTGTCTCTGCGCCTCTCTCTCTCTCTCTGTGACTATCATAAATAAATAAAAATTAAAAAATAAAAAAAAATAAAAGGTCCTAAGCTTTGTCCATTGAAAAGGCCTAGAAAGAGACCAACAGGTGAGCACTCCTGAAATAAAGACCATGATCTCTAAATATCATTTCTCACTAAAAGAAACCAAGAATTCTTTAAGAAATGGCTAATTCTGGGTATGAGACTGAAAATTTACTAAACAAGCTTTAAATATCTTGTACCAGACTTGTACTGTGATGGATTAGAAATCCATCATGTATGTTTCTATTTCTTATATTATTCTATATTCTGCTATAGCAATTTCACTGTATTTAAGTGTTTACTGTGTTATATGGTGTATAGATACTAAAAAATATTATACCTTCATTATGAATTATGGCTTTTAACACTATAAAGTATACTTGGTTGTGTTTAATGACTTTTTAATATACATCCTACTTTGTTTATTGAGATTACAACCCCTGCTTTATTTTTTTCTATTTGCCTGTGATGTTTTTGCACATCCCTTATTTTTAAATTTTTGAATCACTCTGTTTTAGGTGTATCCTTCATACACACCATAAAATGGATTTTGCTTTATGGAGACACTTGAAAATCTTTTTCTTCTAAGGTGAGATAAGCCCATTTATATTTATTGACATGGCTGATATATCTGAATTGTGTGTTCTATAATTACCTTTATCACCAAGTATTATTGGTATATATTATAATTACCAAGTATTACTCATACTTACTCTTTTTTCCTTATATAGTTGGTATTCCTGCTTTTTTTCTTTTCTTTTACTTTCTTTTGGTATTTAGGAAGATTTACATTTTTTTTCTGATGGTTGCCTTCATATGTTGTGTGTGTGTCTGTGCGTGTATTTTAGAGCATCTTAAGTCTCTTTTTCTTATTTAACCTTTTACCATCTGACTTACCATCATAAGTAGTATCCTATAATAGCCACTTAATACTTATAGGGAATGATCTTACTCTATTTTCCCTTTCTCTCTTCATTCATTATTAATTTTATTCATTCTACTTTGTCAGAATATATAAAATATTAAAACTAATAAATATATATTAGTTTTGGATCTACAATTAAACATATTAAATTCTCACTAAGAATTACCTAAATTCTTTTACGTTCAAAACTGTTTATCAAAAAAAAAAAAAAAAAACTTTATCTATCACCTTGATACTTGAAAGACAAGTTGGCTAGCTTGAACTTTGTTTCCCTGAGTTTTTAAAAATTCTGCTCTCTGGTAGCTTTCCTTGGTATATTGTTCTTGAGAAGTCTGATGTCTTTTTTTCTTTTTTAATTAGTAAAGTGATCTACTCAGTCCTTACCTCAGAGAACAGGAAAAAAAAGTCTTTAAAGTCTAATAGCTTCACTAGTCTTTAAAGTCTAATAGTTTCTGACTCACAGTTCATTGTTCTGGACCAATCTGTCCAAGTGGGCCCTTTTAATACGTGGATTTCAGTTTTCCTCTTGTTTCTGAAAAGTTCCCTCGGATTATGATTGTCATTAGCTCTGTTCCAATTATTTCTCCCCTTCAGAGACCCTAATTATAGAGTTGTTGGATCTTCCTTTGCCTATATTGCATTTCACACACTTTCTTTCTCAAGCTTTTTACTTCTCTCTGCATCTTTTCCATTATTTTGTTTGTTTTATCAAAGCCTCTTACGTCAATGCCCCTATTAGTATGTCCACAAGTTTGTTTCAGAATTTTTTTATTTGGTTGGAGTAACTTAATAGTTTCCTGAAACAACCTAAAGACTATCCACAGCTAAATGTAGAGAAGAGGCCACATCAAAGACAGTAGGAAGAATGGAGAAAGGTGGCTGGGAACTGAACTGACTGGGAGACGGTCTGCAGGAGGAAGTGACTGCAGGCACAGAAAGGGAGAGCAGTAGACACCTCATCAGGCCTGGGGAACCTGCACTGGGAGGACAAATCTTCATAACATATGGCTTTGAAAATCAGAAAAACATCTCTAGTTCTTACAGTCAGTGCTGATTAAAAGCTGGAATTTTAAAAAATCAGCAGGCTTGGCTCTGAGAGAGAGTAATAGAAAACTGAGTCCAGTCCTTGCCTGAAAAGAGACAGTATAAGAAAGAGCCCCATGGAGATACAGATTAGAAACAGCAGTTTGAAAAATACCTGGGCAAGAATCATTTATGAATCTCAGAACGTATGCTGGAGAGGCTGGGATTTTTAGGAGACTTCTCCAAGAACCAAAGAGCTGGAGGGTACCATTTCCTTCCCCTACCCCCAGCCTAGATACACAGACACCTGAGGGAACCACTGGGAACCACTAGGAACACTCCACCTAGCTTGCTAACAGAGCACTCTCCTGTGGACTTGCCCTCTCAAACAGGCCCTCAGCAGGAGTCCATCCAAAGCAGTGTGCAAACAGCCCCAACAGGGGCCAGCACCATTCCAAAGTAACTCCTGCCCCAGAGAGAGGGGGAAGGCCATCATACATACCAGTCTCACTGCAGCCTCAGCAGTAGGGAGAGGCCAGACATGTGGTCTAACTGCAGGTCCTACTTACTGACAAAAGCTTCTCAGGGGACAACAAAGAGAAAGCACCCCACAGTTCAGTGATACTGCATTTCTGACAAACGCCTGATCTGACTCAAGCCCAAGGCAGCCCCAGACTGGCCCATTAACAACACAAGGACCAAACTTTGCCCACAACAGGCAAAGAGAGCCATTGCAGATGACTGGACTGGAGGCAATGTTGCTCAGCCACAATAGTAGGGTACATGCAACACACATAGGACACCTGAAGTGCCAAGTTCTGGTGAACATGGGACATTGTACTGCAGGGCACCGCAGGACTCTTCATCTTAAGCCACAACTGTCAGGAGGAGAAGCTGATTGACCTAACACATAGAAACAGAGAGTCACTCAAAATGAGGAGAGAGAAATATGTCCCAAATAAAGAATAGGACAAATCACAACAAAAGAGCTAAGTGAAATGGAGCTGAGTAGTAACATGCCTACTAGAGCATTTAAAGTAATGGTTGTGAAGATACTGACTAGACTTCAAAAAAAGTGGAGGACTTCAGTGAGAATATCATCAAAGAGAAAACATAAAAAAGAATCAGATAAATTCAATAAGTGAAATCCAAAATAGACTAGAGGGAATAAATAGTACACTAGAGGGAAGAACAGATTGGCAACCTGGAGGACAGAGTAACAAAAAACAATCAAGCTGAACAGGAGAAAGAAAAAAGAAAATGAAAAAATAAGAATAGATGAAGCATACTCAGTAACACCATCAAGTATAGTAACATTCAAACTATAGGGTTCCCAGAAGGAGTATACAGAGAAAAGGGGGCAGAGAATGTATTTGAAGAAATTATAGTGGAAAACTCCCCAAATTTGTGGAAGGAAACAGAAATCCAGATCCAGGAGGTACAGAGAACCCCTAACAAAATCAACCCAAGGAAGTCTACACCAGGACACACAGTAATTAAAATGGCAAATTACAGTGATAAAGAGAGAATTTTAAAAGCAGTAAGAGAAAAAACACTTAGATAGAAGGGAAACTCCATAAGGCTATGAGCTGATTTTTTTTAGCAAAAAATTGCAGGCCAGAAGGGAGTGGCATGATATAGTCAAAGTGCTGAAAGAAAAAACCCTGCAACCAAGCATACTCTATCCATCCAGCAAGGGAAGGAGAGATAGAGTGTTCCAGACAAATAAGAATTAAAGGAATTCATCACCACTAAACAGCCTTACAAGAAATGTTAAAGAGGGGTCTTTGGAAAGGAAAGACCATAAGCAGGAATAAGAACAGAAGCAAGCATAAAAGCAGTAAAATTAAATATATCCATAATAATCATTCAAGGGATTCACAAAATAAAAAGATGTAAGGTATGATATCATATACTTAAAATGAGGGAAGAGGTAAGGAGAAATAATTTAGTGCTTTTAGAATGGGTTCAAATTTAAGCTTAGTATACACTGCTATATGCATATGATGTTATATATAAAACTAATGTTAATCACAAATCAAAAGCCAGTAATAGGTATGCAAAATAGAAGAGAAAGGAATCCAAGTATATCATTAAAGAAACCCAGCAAACTGTGAGAGGAGAGCAGGAAAAGGAACAGAGAAGAACTATAAAAATAACCATAAAACCAGAAACAAAATGGCAATATGTACATACCTAACAACAATTACTTTGAATGTAAATAGACTAAATGCTCCAATTAAGACACAGAGTGATGGAATGGATAAAAAAGCAAAATCCATCTGTATGCTGCCTACAAAAACTCATTTCAGACATAAAGGCACAGGCATATTGAAATTGATCTGATGGAAAAGCATTTATCATGCAAACAGAAGTGAAAGGAAAGCTGAGTAGCAACACTTAAAATCACACAAAATAAACTTTAAAACAAAGACTATAACAAGAGTCTAAGAAGGACACCACATAATCATAAAAGGAACAATCCAAAAAAAGAAAATATAACAATTGTAAATATTTATGCGCCCAGTATGGGAGCACCCAAATAGATAAAGTAGTTAATTACAAACATAATGGAAGTAATTGATAGTAATACAATTAATAGTAGGAGACTTTAACCCCCCACTTACATCAATGGATAGATTATCCAAATAGAAAAGCAACAAGGAAACAGTGGCTTTGGATGATACATTAGACCAAATGGATCTAACAGCATACATTCAGAACATTCCGTGAAAAAACATCAGAATACACATTCTTTTTCACTGCACATGGAACATTCTCTAGAAGAGATCACATGTTAGGTCACAAAACAAGTCTCAACAAATCAAAAAGACTGAAATCATACCATGCATCTTTTCTGACCACAATGCCTTGAAACTAGAAATAAACCACAAGAAAAGATCTGGAAAGAACACAAATACACGGAGGCTAAATAACATGATACTAAAACAATGAATGGGTCAACCAAGAATCCAAAGAGGAAAAAAAAAAAAAAAAAGAGAGACAAATGAAAATGAAAACACAACAGTCCAAAACCTTTGGGAGGCAGCAAAAGCTGTTCTAAGAGGGAAGTTTATAGCAATACAGGCTACCTTAAGAAGCAAGAAAACTCTCAAATAAACCACCTAACCTGTCATCTAAAGGAGCTAGAAAAAGAAAAAGAAACAAAACCCAAAACCAGTAGAAGAAAGGAAATATTAAAGCAGAAATAAACAAAATAGAAATAAAAAAACCCCAAGAGAACAGATCCATGAAGCCAGAAGCTAGTTCTTTGAAAAGAGGAAATTGGTAAACGTTTAGCCAGATTCATAATAAAAAAAGAATCAAAATCAGAAATTAAAGAGAAATAACCAGCAGCATAAAAGTACATGAGATTATAAGAGAGTGTTGTGAAAAATCATATGCCAAAAAATTGGGCAATGTAGGAAAAAATGGCTTAATTCCTAGAAACATAACCTCCTGAAAAAGGATCAGGAAGAAAATTTGAACAGACTGATTACCGGCAATAAAATTGAATCAATATTCAAAAAACTTCCAGCAAACAAAAGTCCAGGACCAGATGGCTTCACAGGTGAATTTTACCAAACATTTGAAAAAGAGGTAATACATATTTCTCTCAAACCAATCCAAAAAATAGAAGAGGAAGGAAAGCTTCCAAATTCATATGAGGCTAGCATTTCCCTGATACCAAAACCACATAAAGACACTACAAAAAAAAAGAAAAGAGAGAGAGCCATAGGCCAGTATCTCTGATGAACACAGATGCAAGAATCCTTAACAAAATATTAGTAAACTAAACCCAAAAATATATTTTTAAAAAATTTTCACTATGAGTAAGTGGGATTTACTCCTGAGATGCAAAGGGTGGTTCAATTATTCATGAATCAGTCAACGTGATATATCACATCAGTAAGAGAAAAGATAAAAACCATATGATCATTTCAATAGATTCAGAAAAAGCAACTGACAAAATTCAACATCCATTCATGATAAAAACCCTCAACAAAGTAGGTTTAGAGGGAACAGACCTCAACATAACAAAGACCATATATGAAAAACCCACACAGCTAACAGCATACTGGATGGTAAAAACTGAGAGCTTTTCCCCTAAGATCAGGAACAAGACAAGAATGCTGTTAGAACTGATAAATGAATTCATTAAGGTTGCAGGATACAAAATCCACTTAAAGAAATCCACTGCATTTCTACATACTAATAATGAAGTAGGACAAAGAGAAATCCATAAAATAACCTCATTTACAATTGCTCCAAAAATAATTTTAAAATCTAGGAATAAACTTAACCAAGAAGATGAAAGATCTGTATTCTGAAAACTATAAAAAACACCAACAAAAGAAATGAAATACGACATAAAGAAAGAGATTCCATGGTCATGGAATGGGAGAACAAATACTGTTAAAATATGCATACTAGCCAAAGCTTCTTACAGATTTAATGATATCTCTGTCAAAATACCAATAGCATTTTTCACAGAACTAGAACAAAATCCTCAAATTTGTATGGAACCACAAAAGATCCTGAATAGTCAAAGTAATCTTGAAAAGGAACTAAACTGGTGTTATTACAATCCTAGATTTCAAGATATACTACAAAGCTGTAGTAATCAAAACAGTATGATACTAGCACAAAAATTGACACGTTCATAGATAAATGGAACAGAACAGAAAGCCCAGAAATAAACTCACAATTATATTGTCAGATAATCTACAACAAAAGAGGAGAGAATATGCAATGGGAAAAAGTCTCTTCAACAAACGGTGTTGGGAAAACCAGACAGCTTCATGAGAAAGAATGAAAATGAACACTTTCTTAAACCATACACAAAAATAAACTCAGTTAAAAAAGAATGAAACCTTGCCATTTGCAACTACATGGATGGATCTAGTGGACATAATGTTAGTGAAATATATCAGAGAAAAACAAATACCATATGATTTCACTCACATGTGAAATGTAAGAAACAAAATAAAGGTACAAAAATAAAAAAGAGACAAACCAAAAAACACTCAAATTCAGAGAACAAAATGATAGTTACCAGAGGGGAATGGGTGGGGAATGGGTGAAAGAGATGAAAAAGGTTAAGAGTACACTTAGTGTGATGAGCACTGAGTAACATACAGAATTGTCAAATCATTATATCATGCACCAGAAACTAATATAACACAGTACGTTAATTAAACTGTTACTAAAGGGATCCCTGGGTGGCTCAGCAGTTTGGCGCCTGCCTTTGGCCCAGGGCCCAATCCTGGAGTCCTAGGATCAAGTCCCACGTCCGGCTCCCTGCATGGAGCCTGCTTCTCCCTCCTACTGTGTCTCTGTGTCTCTGCCTCTCTCTCTCTCTCTATCATAAATAAATAAATAAATAAATAAATAAATAAATAAATAAATAAATAAATAAATATTAAAAAAATAAACTGTTACTAAAAATACTAAGTTTCCCTTTGTTTTATGTTTCCTTTTTAGAAAAGAATTTTTTTCAGTGGAGATACATTGTTTCATATTTTCTGTATTCCTCTTAAAGTGGCTTTGTATAGCTTCTACTTTATTTCTATTCCTGAGCACTTTATGGTTAGAGTTCTTAGTTGAAGACTGTCTGCTTCTGCAGATTAGTAAAAGCAGCTGCTTTAATGGATGATGTTATGGTGGTGGTGGGTGGGTGGGTGGGTGGATACTGAACTTGTGTGCCTTATTTCTCCTTACTTCCTTCTTTCCTCTCCCTGCGATGGCTCCAAGAGGCATCATCCTTTCTCTATCTCCTCTCCCAGGAGCAATATTTCTCTGATGCTGCTAGTGGTCTCTCTCTTTCATATACCTTCCCATATAACTAGTGCTATGAATTCCAAAGTCCCAGGCCCGTGTCTATATTTTTTCCAGTTCTGTGGGGGATGTTTTCTTTCTGGAAGTCATTTTGCTTGTGCTTCATTGTAAACCTCTGATCTCCTTCCCCCACCCCCGTTTTCACTGTCTCTTATGCCTCTCCTTGCCCCACTCTCCAGACTCAGGGGTTTGTCTGAGTAGCAATAGGAACCATTGTAATTCGTTGTTTATTTACAACATAAAGGCAATTTAAAAATCATGGTATTATCTATGTTGTAGTAATGCTGAAGGTATGAGTTATATATGGGGAATGTGTGTGTGTGGCCCTTTTTGGTCTAATGGCTTCTGGGGAGGATGTGTGGAGAGATTTACACTTGGACAGTTGCCATTATCTTCCAGACCCAAAAGCTAATTTTTATAATAATCTTAAAATATAGCTATAATTACTGCAGTTTTACAAATAAATAAGGTCTTAGTGAAACTAAATGACTTGCCCAAAGGCACATAGCTAGATAATATGAGAAACAGAATTCCTAACAAACTTTGACTCCAAAGTTCATCTATGCTCTTTCTACTACATAACACAACCTTCTCAAGTAAGAAAATCCTTTTTTTTTTTTGCCTTCTCCCCAAGAAATACAGGCTGTTTAGTTGTATTGGTAATTTGAAAACAAGTAATTTGGGAGATTTTATTATTTTTTTTAATGTTTATTTATTTATGAGAGTCACACACACACACACAGAGAGGCAGAGACATAGGCAGAGGGAGAAGCAGGCTCCATGCACCAGGAGCTCGACGTGGGATTCGATCCCGGGTCTCCAGGATCGCGCCCTGGGCCAAAGGTAGGCGCTAAACCACTGCACCACCCAGGGATCCCAATTTGGGAGATTTTATATTGACAGTCTATTACGAGACTTACAAACCAGAGCCAACCATGCCTCCCCATAAAAATTAGAGAAATAAAAAAAGCAGAGTGAAAAACAATAAAACAAGTTTATAGCAAACATCTGCACTCCTAACTCTTTTCCTCTCTTTAGCATAATTAATCTAAACATGTATTCTGCTGATAGATGTTTTGGGAGTTTTACCCAAGCTTTAAATTCAACCAGTATGCTATTATTAAATACTATATCATCTTTCTCATTCAGGCCTCAGTCTTATCCAAATATTCAACTGCCAACTAAACATCCCCTAGCAGACAGATCAACAATTACCAGAATCATAAGTAGCCATGGAACACACTAGATTCCTGGAAAACAAAACGGAACACAAACCTGTTACTCAACCTGTATTCCCTATTGTAACAAATGGTGTGCTGACAATATTCAGCCCGTCATCCAAGACAGAATTCTGGGAGTCATTCAAGATGCCTCCTCCTCAAATACTTCTTATACCTGTATATTAATCACTCTTTATTGTATCTCCAAAATCATCTGCAAATTCATTCCATATTTATCGGGCCTATAGTCTAATAAGTTCACTCTTATCATTTGTTTCATTTTAGAACTTCCAATCTAAATGTAGTATTCCTAACTTCAACTCTCACCAAATGCCTACTCACATGCACGTGTAGTGTTAAGCACACACATTTACGTATACATAACAAAATTCCCCTTATTCTCTTCTATTTAGAAAGACTCAATCCTTCTTTTATAGAATTCCCAGAAAACCTTTCTAAAATACCACAAATCGTGTTATTCCAAAACCTAAATTCTTTAATGGCTCCTCACTGTCTACCAAATGAGCTCTGAGCTTCTTAGAATTATAAGCTCATGACCTTTCTACACTTGATCTCAGCCAAAAGGCCGAGAAGCAATAAGCTCATGATCTTTGACTACTTATTTACATAACTGATGCCATGTTAGGTATTTATTTACCTAACTAATATCTGAATGTCTACCATGAATCAGGCTCTGGGTTGGCCTCTTGATGATAAATATGATAATGCTGATGGTCCCTGTGCTTTCCATGTCAACAAGAACAGTTCCTTGAATGTGAGTTATACTTCTGTATCCTAAGTGTACTCTTCCTTTTACCTGGATGCTCTTCCCCATTTTCTCCATTTAGCTATCTTTCATCTTTGTTTCCTTCAGGAAGCCTTTGGTTACCTTCCCCTCTCTGTGATTTCAATGAATTAATTCTGCACATTTATCAGTGTTTGTGTTATTGTATTCCAACTGCTCTGCCTTCCTCACTTCCATGGGATCCTTGGATGGAAGTACTATGTTCGTAGGTGCCTCCAAAACCTAAAAGATAAGAGCACCTATGATAAAGTTGGATTTTAATAAAAGTATGCTGAATGTTGCTGAATAAGACATATTTCATCCAGCTTGTCTGATCACCTGGCAAGTCTGGCAGACAGAGCACTTCTGTTAGTGCTCCAAATTGGGCCTTCCTCAAGTTGAGCGGTATTTGTCAACCTACTTAGTTGGTTTATGCTGTGGTCTGTCAGCCATTAACATTCTATTTTCTGATAATTATGTGATTCCGAGGAAAAATTTTGACTATTTTCCAAGAATAAAAGAACAGGTTTTTTGGGGGAGGGTGGACATTCTGTTGAAGAATGACATAAATATAGAAAGGTGTGCTACTCTTATGCATACAGGTCAGTAGCTTTTTACAAGTTACAAAATCAAGCAAGTAAACATTATCAACATTTCAGAAGCCCCCTCATGCATCTCTTTTCCAGATGCTACCCCTCACCAAGAGTAAACATAATTCTTCCCTCTAGCACCACAGATTTATTTTGCTTTTTTAGTAGCTTATATAGAATTATGTAGTATGACATACTCTTCTATTTAGTTTCTTTGGCTCAGCATTACGTTATTGAAAGTCAGTCACAAAGATGTGATTATCTGCATGGTTCAGGTACCTGCCAGATGATAGCAAGTAAGCACTACATAGCTGTGAGCTACGTTTTTGGGTGGGCTTCTTCTACTATTAAAATAATTCCAAACAACAGAGACATTAGCCCCCAAATCCCTAATTATATGCTGTAAAAGATATTGTCATCAAATCAGTAATAGACCTCTATAGGAAGCAAACTCTAACAAAGGGAAATCACCCTAAATGGGCCTTTACCCATATAAATGAGGTAGCTCTGTTTTGGACTAGAAAGGACTGTTCCTGCCTCTCTAACATGCACATACTTTTCACCCTACCTGAGGCTCAGAATACCCCATACCAGGTTGCCATCATGGCTGGACCCCCTCCTAATGCTGCTTGTGTTCTGACATCCCACAATAAGCCACAATCTCTTGTGGCTGCCCTCCTCACCCCAGGGGGCCTCCAATATCCCATGCTAGGCTGCCTCGCATGTGGAGATCTCTTCACTCAACTTGGGCTCTGACATCTCAAGCCTGGCTGTGTGCATTACATGGGATCAGGAAAAGAGAGAGGAGCACGTGTACTGGTTCTCAATCTGGGACAATCTCCTCACCAGGAGACACTAGCAATGTTTGAAGACATTTCTGATTGTCCCAACTTGGGGGTGGGATGGTGTTGCTGGCATCTAGGCCAAAGATGTTGCTAAACGTCTTAACAATGCACAGAACAGCTCCCCTGACCTCCTATCACCCTGCCCAGCAATGATAAATTATCTGCCTAAAGTGTTAACAGTGCTGAGGTTGACTGTGGTCTAGCAGCACCTTTTAAAACTTAAAATGTGGGTACCTTCTTATAGAGCAATTCTAGAAATATGTTTTATAGAATAAACTCTCACAAAAATGTCTGAAGATAAAGATGATTGCCTTAACATTGTTATAATGGAAAACAAAAGAATAAAAACAAACAAAATGACCTAAATTTCTACCAATAGAGGATCAGATACATAAATGTTGCTTGGCACACTGGTACGTATGAAAAAATATTCATTAAATAAATCAAAATATGAATGAATGGATAAATGTCCATAGTGGAACAGTGTTCAGAAGAAGCAGATCTACATTTAATGACATGGAATAATGTCTAGAATAAAAATTTTAAAATTAAGTCAGAGTACTATATAGTGTGTGTGTGTATGAAAGTGATGTAATCTTGTTTCTCCAAGAGATATACATTAGTATATATACTGTAAATAACTGGAGGAAATATACCAAGCTGTTATTAACATGTATCTCTGGGAGGTAGGAATGTAAGAAAATTTTTATTTCTACAAAATAAATGTAACTGTTTGGCATTTTCCCAATATAAATGTTTTAGTTTTATTAAACTGGAACATTAAGCTCTTCCCTCTTGATGGTCTTTGAATAGAGACACTTGCTCTGCCAATTTGCCAGCCTCCCTCAAATTGTGTGAGTCAAATCCCTATAATCTTTTCATCTCTGGAGAACCCTAACATTCAGGAAAAACAGAGATTACATATTTTGGAAGAAACTTCTAGAAGGTCTCCCTATTATCTACTTTCCTCCTATTCCTTAGAATACTAATTTATTCAGGGCAGCAATATGTATTTCAAAGGCTTTTTTTCTTTTTTTCTAGTCTCCTTGTACAGCTAGGTTCAGTCACATGGCTGAACTTGAGTAACAGGATACTGCAAATTACTGGTGGCACAGCTCTTTGACATTTACCTCTCTTTCTTTACTGTCACCTATTTGTCTAGAGCTCCTAAAGATCTCTTGGATCAAGTCACTAATTATAATATTGTGATTTGTAATTAAAAAGAAAACCATAGGCACGAGAGTCATTTACACCAGATCAAGTCATCAAACTGGGGCTTAATACCTAATTTAATTGCAGTTCCAATCTCTCCCAGAAACGTGTCTTAACCTGGCAGTCAGAAATTTCGTCAAAAAAAAAAAAAAAAAAAATTAATAATAATAATAATCTGTCACTTGGGTCCTCTCCATCCCCCAAAGGAAGTTGAGGTAATCCACCTACCTAATAAGACCCTCTGCCCTTTCCCCTAAGGCCTAAAATAATTATTTTCTTTTATTAATAATTTCTTGCCCTACCCTCCTTCCTATAAAAACCTTCCATTTTGTACAACTCCTGGGATGCTGCCTGATTGATGAATTGCTTAATAAAACCAATTATATCTTCAAATGTGTTCAGTTGAATTTTGCTTTTTAAACAAGATTAAGAAAAACATATTTGGTCTCTGCCCTTATTTCTGGAACAGAACTCCTAAAACCCTTGGAATTTCTTAAGAGATGGGAAGATAAAGGTATCATTTGTTATGTTAATGAGGTGACCTTTGGCATGCCCCTAGCTCATCTATGGATGGGGGCTGGTCATCGGAGGAACCAACCATATGAGAGGGTTGGAATTTTCAGTCTTACTCCCTTACCATCTTTGAGAAGAAATGGGCTGAAGGTTGAATCAATCACCAATGACCATGGATTTAATCAGCTGTTATCTTTGTAAAACAGTCTACATGAAAAACCAAAAGGATAGAGTGTGGAGAGCTTCTGGATTGGTGAACATGTGGAACTGTAGTAAGAATGCTGCACTAAAAGAGAGCAAAGAAACTCCGCACCCCTTTCCACATAACTTGCTTTATGAATATTTTACATTTGCTTGTTCCTAAGGCATATGGTTTGGAATAAACCAGTAATTCAGTATGTAGAATGCTTCTCTCAGTTCTGTGAGCCACTCTAGCAAATTATTCAAACCCAAGCAGGGGGGTCACAGAAGCCTCTGATTGATAATTGGTCAGTGAGAAGTACAGACTGGCTTGTGACTGGCTTCTGAAGGGTAGGGGGTCGGGGAGACAACATCGGAACTGAATTGAACTGTAGAACAACTATAGCTGGTTTCCCTACAGAACTGGTGGGCCGCCACCACAGTACAACACAGTAGCATACTCACACACATGGAATTGGCTACAAGAGCCTAAAACAGAAGGATTACAGCGACATAGCCCTGAATTCGAGATAGCCCAACCTCTTGTAAATGGAAAGAAATATACCTTTTTGTGTTTAAGCCACTGTTATTTTGGCTTCTTAAAATCACACACGGCAGAATCACATGATGGTATGGACTTGCAGATGTAGACTGAAAATGTCGTCTTTGTGGGTATAGAATGGTGGGATCTGAATACATTTGTTAAACAATTGCCTATACAGTTAGAGACCAGAGAAAAACTTCACAGGGATAATGCATGTAAAGAATATGTTGGAACTAGATTATCAAAGTGTTACTTTTTCATTTACAACAACACTCATTGAAAGTCATTTTAGACTTAATAATTATAATTAAGACTAGTACTACTACTTGCCTATCAGAAAACAACTAAATCATTATCCCAATTATAACCCTTAGGCAAAAAAAGAAAAGCCTTTACTGGAATCATGTTCATTGCAGCATTATTTACAATAGCCAAGATATGGGAGATATGGAAAGAACCTAAGCAACCATCATTGGATAAATGGGTATAGAAGATGTGGTATATACACACACAATGGACTACTAGTCAATGTAAGAAAGAATGAAATCTTGTCATTTGGGTCAACATGGACAGACCATGAGGGCATTATGCTAAGTGAAATAAGTTATACAGAAAAAGACAAATAGCACATGATCTCACTTCTATGTTAAATTAAAACAAAAAAACAGAACAAGCTCACAGATACAGAGAACAGACTAGTGGTTGCCAGAGGTGGGGGAGTGGGTGAAATGGATGAAGGGGGTCAAATGTACAAACTTCTAGTTATAAAATAAATAAGTTGGGATGCCTGGGTGGCTCAGCGGTTAAGCATCTGCCTTCAGCTCAGGCTGTGATCCTGGGGTCCGGGAACAAGTCCTACATCCGGCTCCCTGCAGAGAGCTTGCTTCTTCCTCTGCCTGTGTCTCTGCCTCTCCGTGTGTGTCTCATGAATAAATAAATAAAAATCTTTAAAAAATAAAAATTAAGCAATTCATGAGGAACAATGTACAGCATGGTGACTGTAATTAATATTGTATTCATATCTTGTTTTATTGTGCTTCATATATATTACATTTTTTTTTTTTTTTTTACAAATTGAAAAGTCTGTGGCAACCCTATGTTTAACAAGTCTATTGACACTATTTTTTCCAAACGCATTAGTTCACTTCGTGTCCCCGTGTCACACTTGGTAATTCTGGCACTATTTCAAACTTTCTCATTATGATATTTGTTATGGTGATCTGCGATCAGTGATCTCTGATGACATTACTATTGTAATTGTTTTAGGACACCATGAACTATACCCATACAAGATGGCAAACTTAATTCATAAACATGTGTTCTGACTGCTCCACAGATTACTTGTCTCTCTCCCTCTCCTTATTCCCTGAGATACAATAATATTGAAATCAGGACAATTAAGAGCCCTATAGTGGCTTGTAAGTGCTCAAGTGAAAGAAAGTTCCGTGTCTCTCACTTTAAATCAAAAGCTAGAAATGAGGGCAGCTCGGATGGCTCAGTGGTTTAGTGCCTTCAGCCCAGGGTATGATCCTGGAGACCCAGGATCGAGTCCCACATCAGGCTCCCTGCATAGAGCCTGCTTCTCCCTCTGCCTGTGTCTCTGCCTTTCTCTCTGTCTCTCATGAATAAATAAAATCTTAAAAAAAAAAAAAAAAGCTAGAAATGATTAAGCTCGGTGAAGAAGGCATGTTGAGAGCTGAGACAAGCCAAAAGCTAGGTCTCCTGCACCAAAGTTAACCAAGTTGTGAATGCAAAGAAAAAGTTCTTGAAGGAAATTAAAAGTGCTAGTCCAGTGAACATATGAATGATGAGAAAGCAAAACAGCATCATTGCTGATATGAATAGAATTTTAGTGGTCTAGACAGAAATCAAACCAACATTCCCTTAAACTAAAGCCTAATCCAGAGCAAAGACCTAACTCTTCTAAGAAGGCTGAGAGAGTGAGGAAGCTCAGAAAAGTCTGAAGCTAGCAGAGGTTGTTGGTTCATGAGGTTTAGCGAAGAAGCCATCTATATAACATGAAAGTACAAAGTGAAGCAACAAGTGTGCTGATGTAGAAGCTATAGAAAGTTATCCAGAAGATGTAGCTCAGATAATAAAGATGGTAATAGTAAACAACAGATTTGCAATGTAGACAAAAGTCTTCTATTGGAAAAAGACGCCATTCAAGACTTTCACAGCTAGAGGAGTTGATGCCTGGCTTCAAAGCTTCCAAAGATAGGATGACTTTCGTGCTAGGGGCTAATGCAGCTGGTGAGTTAAGTTGAAGCCAATGCTCAGTCACCATTCTGAAAATCCTAGAGCCCTTAAGAATAATGCTAACTCTACTCTGCAGGTATTCTATAAATGGAACAAAGCCTGGGTGACAGCACATCTGTTTACAACATGGTTTCCTGGATATTTTAAGCCCACTGTTGAGACCTACTGTTCAGGGGAAAAAAAAGATTCCTTTTAAAATATTATTGCTCACGCTGAGTGAAGTAAGTCAGTCGGAGAAGGACAAACATTATATGTTCTCATTCATTTGGGGAATATAAATAATAGTGAAAGGGAATATAAGGGAAGGGAGAAGAAATGTGTGGGAAATATCAGAAAGGGAGACAGAACGTAAAGACTGCTAACTCTGGGAAACGAACTAGGGGTGGTAGAAGGGGAGGAGGGCGGGGGGTGGGAGTGAATGGGTGACGGGCACTGGGGGTTATTCTGTATGTTAGTAAATTGAACACCAATAAAAAATAAATTAAAAAAAATAAAAAATAAAATATTATTGCTCACTGAAAAGGCACCTGGTTACCCAAGAGTTCCAATGGAGATACACAATAAAATTAATGAATGTTGGATCTGTTTCGTAGAATCTATTGATCTGTATTCATTCAGAGAGAGAGAGAGAGGCAGAGACACAGACAGAAGGAGAAGCAGGCTCCATGCAGGGAGCCCAACGACGTGGGACTTGATCCCGGGTCTCCAGGATCACACCTCGGGCTGCAGTCAGCGCTAAACCGCTGCGCCACCTGGGCTGCCCGTTTTGCCTTTTTTATTGAATGTTGTTTTCATGGCTGCCAACACAACATCCATTCTGCAGTCTGTGGATCAAAGAATAATATTTTTTTAAAGGTTATTTATTTATTTATTTATTTATTCATGAGGGACATAGAGATAGAGGTAGAGACATAGGCAGAGGGAGAAGCAGGCTCCATACAGGAAGCTGGATGCAGGACTCGATCCCAGGACCCCAGGATCATGCCCTGAGCCAAAGACAGATGCTCAACTGCTGAGCCACCCAGGTGTCCCAAGAAATAATTTCAATGTTCAAATCTTATTTAAAAAGTACACTCCATGTACTTTTTATAGTACATGTACATGTACTTTCTAGGGCTAGCGCTCCCATGGTTAGTGATTCTTCCAATGGATCCAGCCAAAGTTAATAGAAAATCTTTTGGAAAGAGGTCACCATTCTAGGTGCCACTGAAAACATCTTGATTCATGGGAAAAGGTCAAAATATCAACATGAACAGGAGTTTGGAAGTAGTGGATTCTGACCCTCTCTGTCTCTCTCTCTCTCTCTCTCATGAATAAATAAATAAAAACCCTCACGGATGACTTTGAGGGTTCAAGACTTCAGTGGAAGAAGTAACTGTGGATGTGGTAGAAACAGCAAGAGAACTGGAATTAGAAGTAGAGATTGAAGATGGGACTGACCTGCTGCAATCCTGGGGTAAAACCTGAACAATGAGGAGCAAAGAAAGTGGTTTCTTGAGCTGTCATCTACTGGTGAAGAAGCTTTGAAAATTGTGGAAATGACCACAGAGGACTTATGACTCCAATTCTGAAAGAGGTTCTACTGTGGTTAAAATGCTATCAGCTTGCATTGCATGCTGTACAGAAACCATGTGTGAAAGGAATAGTAAAATGGATACAGCAAACTTCATTGTTAAAGAACTGCCACAGACACCCTAACTTTCAGCAACCACGACCCTGATCAGTCAGCAGCCATTGGAATTGAGGCAAGATCTCCCCAACTAGCAAAAAAAAAAAAAAAAATGATGATTCACTAAAATCCGGTAATGGTTAGCATTTTTTTAGCAATAAGTATTTTAAAATCAAGGGATGTATGTTGTTTTTTTAGACAGAATGCTATTGCACACTTGACAGACTACAATATAGTATAAAGACAACTTTTATATGCACTGGGAAACTAAAAAAATTCATTTGACTTGGTTTATTGTGATATTTGTATTATGGTGGTGGTCTGGAACTGAACCCACCTGTATCTGAAAGTTACCTCATCACAAGAAAAGATAATTTTTTTAACTATGTATAGTGATGGATATTTGATTAGACTTATTGTAGTGATCACTTTATAATATACACAAATATCAAATCACTGCGTTATACACTTGAAAGTAAGAAAATGTCACATGTCAATTATACCTTAAATAAAAACTAAAAAAAAAAAGAGAGAGAGAGAGAAATGTAGGTTCTTGTTGACTAGGAAACAATTGGAAGGTCCGTCTTCCCCTATGAACACTTCATTTAAGCAAAAGCTTGGATGGAGGGCAGCCCGGTGGCTCAGCGGTTTAGCGCCGCCTTCAGCCCGGGCGTGATCCTGGAGACCCCGATGGAGTCCCACGTCTGGCTCCCTGCATGGAGCCTGCTTCTCCCTCTGCCTGTGTCTCTGCCTCCCTCCCTCCCTCTCTGTCTCATGAATAAAATAAATAAATAAATAAATAAATAAATAAATAAATAAATAAATAAATAAATAAATAATAAAATAAGGGATCCCTGGGTGGCGCAGCGGTTTGGCGCCTGCCTTTGGCCCAGGGCGCGATCCTGGAGACCCGGGATCAAATCCCACGTCGGGCTCCCGGTGCATGGAGCCTGCTTCTCCCTCTGCCTGTGTCTCTGCCTCTCTCTCTCTCTGTATGACTATCATAAATAAACAAAAATAAATTTAAAAAAAAAAATAAATAAATAATAAAATAAAATAAAATAACCTTTAAAAAAAAAAAAGCCTGGATCTCTCATGTGTGGAAGGTGGAAACTTGGCAATAATGATATTTATGTATAAAAAGCCACACTTACACCAAGAGGCAGAGGGAACAACTATACGATTTCTAAAGGACTGTTTTCCAAGAACTGTATTTCAACCCATCTTATACTTCTGCAATATAGGATATGTATAGAGATGAAGTCTTGAACCTTCTCCAGCTTAGCTATGCTCCTGTAGCTTTATGCACTGAGGGTCCAAGGCATGCCTGTAACTCACTGCTCTAAAAACTTAAGCAGCCAATGTGACCACACAGGACTTACAGAGGAAGAAAGTCCCAGAGGAAGGGAGAATAAGAATAGGGAGTATTGGGATCCCTGGGTGGCGCAGCGGTTTGGTGCCTGCCTTTGGCCCAGGGCGTGATCCTGGAGACCCGGGATCGAATCCCACATCAGGCTCCCGGTGCATGGAGCCTGCTTCTCCCTCTACCTATGTCTCTGCCTCTCTCTCTTTCTCTGTGACTATCATAAATAAATAAAAATTAAAAAAAAAAGAATAGGGAGTATTGGTACTCAGAAGAATAAACTAGTATGGATCAGATGTAAGAAAAATAAAAAAACACAAGGAAAGGTGGAGAGACAGACAAGGAGGTTGGAAAAGAAAGTGGAAGACTAGGAAAAATAGTTTGTCATTCATTCTTAAGGTTTATTGTAAACTTACTACTTGGGAACGCTGAATATACTTTCGTGGAATTAATGCTGCAAATGGTAGATAAGGTTCTGGAGCAGCCCCACAGTGGCCTACTTAAACTGTTATGTGCCTAAGATATTGATGAACCATTTCTTCCAAATCATCCTTTATGATGGAAGAAGGGTTTTCTCTCCCCCAGTTCCAGCGTGCTCACCTTTACTGAGTTCTCAGCAGCACCCATGTGCTAAGAGCAGTAGCACCTTCCTGCAGGCAGTCGCTTCAGCCCCAGGCAGTCGCAGGGTAGAATGTCACAGGCTACACACCCTAAACCCTCAAAGCAGGGAGCTGCCTCGCCCAGCTGTCCCAAGGGGAGATTTCCAGTAGTCCCATTGTGGTAGCACTTCAGTGACAAAATCAGGATGTCAGGCCCGAGAGGAAATGGCCTCTTCCTTGGGTGCCCAAGCTCACTCATAGAGCTGGTGGCTGCTATGTGCATCAGCTAACTCTATTCTTCATAGAGTTCTCTTTGCCCTCTTACTTCAATCCTCTAATAATTCTTTATGTTACACTTTCTCTGGTGAAATTACTGTGTTTGTGCCTCCTGTTTGGATTCTAACTGATATAACAAGATTTCCACAGGGGGAAAAAAAATCCCCAAATAATCAATAAATATATAACATGAAATACACTCAGTCACCAGTATACAGAGAAAGAGATGGAATCTGAAACAGTGTGATTCCTAGGTATATACTCTACAGAAATTCTTGCACATCTGCATAGGAGGCACATATAAAAATGTTTATTACAGCAATGTTTATAATAGTAAAAAACTGCTAACAGCTTAAGTGTCCAAAAAGGAAAACAAACGGGGGTAATGTTCACATAACGTATCGCTACTACACAAGGTAAAAACAAATAGCTTTGTTACATGTATCAGCACAGATAAATCTCAAAGATCTAATCTGAACCAGAAGGCAAACTTCAGAAGGAAATAAACAGAAATGGCATTTCTATGAAGTCAAATGAGAAAAAAAAAAAAAAAGTATGGGAATAACAAATTAAGGAGGATGGTCACTTCTGGACTGAATAAAAAGGGGCTGCGGTGGGGGTCATGTTTAATTTGCCAAGTTAAGTGATGGGGAGTACTCATTGTTGGTTATGTTATCTAGCCCTTTGTATATATTTGAGACATTTCCGAATAAAATCAATAATCACTAATAAACCAACAGTTCTCAGAAAGTAGGTGATAAAAATATATATGAAAAGAAAGTTTTGTTGGTAAGTGGAATGAAAGGTAGTAAATTAGGATTCTAGATATCAAAATATTACTTTTCATTTGAATACCTGAAGACTTGTTCATTCACTGCACAAGAAACTATAATCTGGAGGAATAATGTAGGACAGAAATAATTATACAATCATTATCTCAATCATCATTTAGCTTGGCCACAATGTTATAATTGCAAAACTGGGTTCATCATTAGCAATCACACAAAATTCTATCTTATGAAAGAAATACCTATACCTCAAAATACACCGGGGCTCACATTTGAAGTAACAATTACACTAGGAATACTAAATTATGTTTGGGCAAGAGCTACAGTGAATAACATGTCCCACTCATCAAAGTTTAAACAGATTTCTTAGAGGTGAGAAACTCCAGACAATGTAATTATTACTCTAATACTGTTTGCTTCTTTTGATTCAGGGAACAAGGCCATGTGGGTTTTAGAACCTGTGTATGTTTCTTAGTTCTTCATTAGTATAACTGTAAAGTTTAATAAGCAATTTATTGTCCTTATAGTAGTGTGCTAGGACTGCCATAACAAAATACCAAATTCTGAGTGGTTTAAACAAGAGAAACTTATTTTCTCACAAGTTTTGGAGGTTAGAACCCAAGATCAAGGTGTTGGCAGGTTTGGCTTCCTCTGAGGCCTCTGTCTTTGGCTTATAGATGGCCACCTTCTCTCTACAGCCTCACACAGTCTTTTCTTTGTGTGTATGCATCCCTTGTGTCTCATCTTGTGTCTAAATTTCCTTTCCTTAGGACATCAGTCAAATTGGATTACTGCCTCCTCTAATGGCCTCATTTTAATTTAATCATCTCTTAAAGGCTCTATCTTCACACACAGTCACATTCTGAGGTAGTGGTGATAAGGGCTTTACCAAAAGGAATCTGTGGGAAAGACAAAATTCAGCCCATAACAGTCCTCAAAAATTCTTATGATCCTTTTAGGCTTTTTCATTACATTTTCATCCTTTTCTAGAATTTTAATTCACAGAAGGCATATTTTAGATGCTGTTAGCAAAAGCTTTCAATCGTTGGCCCTTTTGCCCTGAACCCTCCGAGTCTAATATTTGAGTGGTTCCAAGCAATGCAGAATTTTACATGCTTAAGAAAAAGTTCTCTATTTTCTTGGCTAGTTAAAAAATGTTTGATATAATCTGCATGGATATGGAAGGAATACCAATACCAAAAATGAAGTATATAATACAAAACAGACTTTTGCATTTTTATGTTAATTTTAGCTTAATGGTGATAATCAATTTAGTATTGACCATGGCCATTCCATGAGATTATTAAAATCAAAAGAACAGAAATTAACATAGTTGGAACTTTTAGAATTAGCAAAGTGTCATTCAAACCTATCTTTTCTTCTCATCTCTTTCTATACTGTACATTTCCCACAGTTTTATCCTTGGTTCTCTCAAACTTGGCCTGATTGTCAGAATCACTTGAGGAATTAAATTAAAAAATGGATTTTTCAAATTCCTTGCTACACACTTAAAATAAAAATCAGTCTTCTGGAGATAGGGGTCCGGAAGTATGTATTTCCTAAAAGTTCTCCAGGTTACTGTAAAGCAAAATGCTCAGAAGTGACCACTAGTTTGCAACCAGCTTACATTAGTAATTGCCAGAAATATTTCGAGCATACATAGTTATTTCTAAATTATGTATATATATTACTGTTCTACATGTTACATACATTAGAAAACATTCAAAAATAAAAATTTGAAGGGATGAAATAGAAAGTAAATATAAATTCAAACATTTTCATGCTTGCTTCGGCAGCACATATACAAAAATTCAAACATTTTCATTTTTATGTTCCCAATAAAGTGTCTGCATACCCATTTTAGATTTATGACGATCTTTGAATCTTTAATTGCAATACCATTTTCTTCTGAGCTCCAGACCTATATATCCAATTGCCCACTGGATGATTCTATATGGTGTGCAATATACACCTTAAATGCAATCAAAACAAACTACTATTTAGCTTCCTTTCGCTGCCCCAAGCTGAACTTGGGTGGGAAACCTGTTCTTCCAAAATCCATCCAAGTTAAAAACATTAGAGATAAGCTGGACTATCCTCCCTCTTAATTGCGTTGTATTGATAGTATGTACCTTCTACTTCCTTAACATCTTCTTCCAACCCTCCAATAACCAGAGTGTTGCCCTAGACCCCATTTTTCCTTTGTAATACCACAATAACTCCCTTGCTAGTCTGAGTATCAGATTACATTTTCAGATTTCCATTTATCTTCCATACAACTGCCAAATTCATAATTTAAAATGCAAATCTGGTCAAGCAATTTCCTCATTTTATACCTTCCTGTGTTTCATTCTCACAGAAAAAATTTAAATTTTCAGTATGAAAAGGCCCGATCTAGTCCTTGCCTACCTATATTCAGTTTCCTTCTTCTACCCTTTACTCTATTCCCAGGTCTCCTGCCAAGTGGACCCTCTTGAGGCCTTTGAATGCAGGAGTCCTCCTCAAGACTACAGGCCTGGAGAAGCCTGGGTGGCTCAGTCATCTCTTGATTTTGGCTCAGGTCATGATCTCAGGGTCCTGGGGTAGAGCCCAAGTCTAGCCCCACTGATCCCACTCCTGTGTTGCCACTCAGCAGATAGTCTGCTTGAAGATTCTCTCTCCCTTCTCCTCTACCCCTCTCCTGGCTCTTGAACACACACACAAGTATGCTCTCTAAAATAAATAAATAAATCTTAAGGGGGGTGGGGAAAAAAGACTCCAGGCCTCTAGCCATGCCATTCCCTCTGCCAAAACACTCTTTAAGATCCAGGTCAAGTATCTATTTCTCTGGTAAGCTTTTTGTAATCTTGAAGTAGAGATGATCCCTCTCCTCACTAGATAAATATTTGTAAAATTAATGTGACACACTAAGTTAAAAGTATTGAAAGAAAATAATTCACATTACAAAAATAATAATAATTCACATTGCAAAAGAGAAGCACAAAGTTTAGAAGATGGCAAACAAATGCCAGTCTGTCAAAACAGTTTCTCTTCAGGTGGGTTAACAAGCTACAAATGAAATATGATCATTTCAGAATGTAAGTTCTAAATTGGGTCAAAATCAAAAGAAAAGCTAAAGTATTTTGTAAAAAAGAGGAACGGGGAGAAAAGGGAGAAAAAATTTGTGTACTCAAAGTTCAGAATGCTAAAAAGCATAAAAGCAAAAACTTGAAAATATGCAAAAAAAGAAGCTGAGGAAAACACTTAAGTTCCTAAAACTAAAGTCATAAGAAACTTATTTGAGGAATATATTTTTAAAAATCATCAAATAGAGGGGTGCCTGGATGGCTGTAGGTTGAGCATCTGACTCTTGATTTCAGCTCAGGTCATAGCCTCAGGGTCGTTGGGACTGAGCCCTATGTTGGGTTCTGCACTGGGCGTGTAAGTCTGCTTGGGATTCGGTTTCTCCTTTTCCCTCTGTCCCCTCTTCTCTCCCGAAGGAAGGAAGGAAGGAAGGAAGGAAGGAAGGAAGGAAGGCAGGCAGGCAGGCAGGCAAAGGAATGGGTAACAATAAAAGTGGGCAAGAAAATCTTACTTAGGTTATAAAATAATCCAGGATATTAAGTATTGTTAGTGTATAATCTTCATATTTGTTCAGATAATACAAACTGTGAGGTCATAGATGGTATACAGGAGAAAGGTAACTAGTTAAGGACTCAGAAGGCTAGGCCTAATTACAGTTCAATCTTAACTTCTCTCTGTAACCATCTTGTAACATGAGTATATTCTAGCCCATTGCAGGGTTACAATAGGGATTAATAAAATAATGTATGTGAAAGTACTCTGTAAACTATAAAATCCTATGCCTAATTATTGTATTATTTTGATTCACATAATATCTTTTTAAATTTTTAAAACCACATGCAGTGGTTAAATCTAGCTATTTCAAGACTAACCTTCTAGAATCCTCAGCCATTTGAACCAACTAAACTCCCTTTTCCCCGACCGTCTCTTCCAAATTGGAAACCTCACACTATGACAACTGAAGCACACTCAGAAATCCTAAAACTAAATATAAGCTTAAAATCTACATATGGGGGATCCCTGGGTGGCGCAGAGGTTTGGCGCCTGCCTTTGGCCCAGGGCGTGATCCTGGAGACCCGGGATCGAATCCCACATCGGGCTCCCGGTGCATGGAGCCTGCTTCTCCCTCTGCCTGTGTCTCTGCGCCTCTCTCTCTCTCTGTGACTATCATAAATAAATAAAAATTAAAAAAAAAAAATCTACATATGGGATCACTGCAGACATACTGTGACTGGCAGGTTAATCCAGTACTTTGATTTACTTCCTGCTTTGACCAGTAAAAGTATTTGGGTGTATGTGGGGGGGATCCTTTGTATTTTCACATCCCTGTTTTTACAGAGATTCTTGAGAGTCTGTTTCAATATGGAGGTGTAAGAAATTAAAAAAAGAAAGGTGGAGAGTAGGCAACAGGAGAAATTAAAAGCAGCAGTTGGTATGGTAGGCTGCATAGAATATTCAGCAAAAAGCGGCAGCAGCAGATAGTTTTGATGTACAAGTCTAACAAGAACTTCTACCCTATAGCCCATAGAAACAGCTACAGAAGACACCTTAATTCTACTCTGTGTGGCAAATAGCCACTGGATCCATACTAGCTCACTAACGGTATTATTGTCCATTTCAACATTTCTAGGCAGAAATGCATGTAGGATATGGGAGTAATAGATTGTGCCTAACAAAAGGAGACCTAAAAGGCCACCAAGAATGGAAAGAGTAAACCAATTTGCTAAATTGGAAGGACAGACTTCTACTTCTAGTCATGATGGAGTAATGCATACTAGATTTACTGCCCCACCTTAACTAGAGAATCAGATAAAATATATGGAATGATGATTTTCAGATATTGTACAATAGGCAAAAGAGGGCAGTGATCACTGGGAGAAATCTTGCAACTGCCCAAGCTTAGTGCCTAGAGCTTCCATACTATACAGTAGGAAGAAGAAACCCAAGCAGAGCCCAGAAGTCTTGCTCAGATGGCAAATGGCTCAGAGTTCAGGGCAAGGTAGCTAGAATCTACAGGGCAAAATACCAGAAAATAGATGGCTATACAGAGAAACTGGAGCTCTCCAGAGGAGTTCCTGTGAGTCCTTGGGCAAATACTTATCTATGCACACATGGAAGAAAACTATCTAAGGCCAGGGGAAAAGACCACTGGAAAGGAGTAGGTGTAACAATTTTCAGAGCTCATATATGGCCAAGAATAGTTCAAGTTCCAGTAAACAAGAGTAAAAAAGACCTAATATCTTGGGGCCTTAAGTAATATCCTCAGAAAGGTACTGTCTTAGTAGTGGGGATACATTGTCCCCAAACTAAAGGCTGTTTGACCACCCTAATAAAGCTCAAAAGAAAGCCTTGACAAGGCCAAACAAATTTGAAGTAACTTAACTGTATATTATAACAAAGCCTAATAATATTAAAGGAATCCTACAAAATCCAGCACACAAGAGAAAATGGATAATATCTGACATAAAAACAAAACAAAACAACACCAGGCATTCAAAGCAACATGAAAGTCTAAGCCACAACCAAGAGAAAGGTCAGTGAATAGCAAGAGATCCCAAAACAACAAAAATGGTAAAATAAGCAGGCTAAAGATGTTAAAACCATTACACTCTAGATTCAAGAAGGTAGAGGAAAATATGAAGATAATGAGGAAGGGCATGGAAGATATATAAAATACTTAAACTGAATTTCTACAGGTAGAAAATACAACAACAGAAATGAAAACTATACCAAATGAGATCAATAGCAGATTAGACATTGCAGATGAAAAGATCAGTGAACATGAAGTTTATAACAAAGCAAAAGAATATATTAAAAAACATAATAGAAACCATCCAAAATGAAATAGTAAAAAAAAAAAATGCTGAAAAGAAAATGCATAAAGCTGGGTGACAATGTCAAGCTGGCTAACATACATGTAGTAGGAATCCCAGAAAGAGGGTAGGGTAAACAGAAAAAATAAATTCAGAGAAATAATAGCCAAATACTTTCCAAATTTGATGAAAACTATAAACCCACAGTTCCTAGAATCTCAACAAATCCTATGCAGAAGAAATATGAAGCCACACTAAGACACATCATAATCAAGCTGGGAGTGGAAAAGCTGCCAGAAAAAAAGATGACATCTAGAACAAGTAACAGCAGTTTCTCAACAGAAGCTATACAAATAAAAGACAAGTGAGTGACATCTTTTAAGTTCTAGAGGGGGAAAAAAAAAAAGTCAACCTAGGATGCTATATCCAGCAAAAATCTTTCAAAAACGAGGGAGGAATAAAGACTTCTAAAGACAAAAGCCAAGAGAATTTATCATCAGCAGATCTACACTACAAGAAACAATAAAAGGAAGTTCTTCAAGGAAAATCTCCATAAAGTAATGAAGAACAACAGAAATGATATATATGCGGTAAATATGACTTTTTTCCTCATTTAAAGAAATTTCTTGAAAATTGATTTTTTTAAATTGATTTTTTTTTTAAAGATTTTATTTATTTATTCATGAGAGACACACACAGAGAGAAGCAGAGACAAAGGCAGAGGGAGAAGCAGGCTCTACCCAGGAAGCTCCATGTAGGACTCAATCCCAGGACCCTGGGATCACGCCCTGAGTGAAGACAGATGCTCAACTGCTTAGCCACCCAGGCATCCCAAAAACTGATCTCTTAAAGTAAAAATATTTTGGGGTATATAACATATGCAGAAGTAAAATATATACCAATAGCAAAAAGGTTAAGAGATTAAATGGAAGTACACTAATAAGGTTCTTTCACTCTATATGAAGTGACAACATAGTTTCTAGAGTTAGGCTGTGACAAGTTAAAGACGCACAGTGAAAATCCTGGAGTAACCACTATAAAATTAAAAACAAAAAAGTATATCTGAATTTCAGCCTTTGCTTAGAATGTGAAAAGCTAAGAGTACTTATTTCTCCTACCCTTAACACAAACAGAAGACACAAATATAGGGGATCCCTGGGTGGCTCAGCGGTTTAGCGCCTGCCTTCAGCCCAGGGTGTGATCCTGGAGTTCCGGAATTGAGTCCCACATTAGGCTTCTGTATGGAGACTGCCTCTCTCTCATGAATAAATAAATAGAATCTTAAAAAAAAAAAAAAAAAAAAAAAAACCACACATAATTTCCCAAACTGTGATTTTTCTCAAATCCTTCAGAGACCTGAAGTCACAGGGCAACTAACTGTGTATCTAAAACAGGAAAGAATTAGATGGAGTACTTGCTTACTGGGTAAGAGCAGAAGTCTTAAAAGCGAGTAAAAAGGTTTCAGCTATATGTTTTAACAAACTGCTAAAGGTAAGGTAGGCTGCAGTGAGAGTTTGAATCCCTGGGGCTTCAGACAGAGTTAACTGCACCCTCTTGTACATTCTTCTTCAAAAATTTTACCAGGAGCTCTAAGAAAAAGATTGGGACAAGGATGAGAAACCCGAAAAAGGTACGCAGTGCAGGCCTGGGGCAGGGGAGGAACAGCACTAGCTATGGGAAAAGTGTGAAGCCTTATTGGATCCTTCCTATTTCACCCATGGAACAAAAGCCTTAAGCTTTTATTAGGCAGAAACCACTGTTGCTTTCAGGGCATACATGAAGACTCAAAGCTGGGAAAAGGCACTAAAATAAAAAACCTACCCTTGGTGTAGGGGCAGGATACTGTCTTGAGTCTAGACCATGACGTTTCCTATAGCTGGGGTGGAGGCAGAATCACGGAGGAGGACCCACTCTCAAGAGTCAGAGACACTAAGAATGAGGCTGGTTAGAACAGAGTGTCCCTTCTCCACTCTCCCACCACCATCACCAATATAGCAAGCATTTAATCTTCTGCTGAGGGAGGGTAACAGCATGAACAAAAAACCCCTGGCAAACAGCCCCCACCCTAAATACAAGGTAATGCCAGGAAAATCCGAAGCCTGATAACAACTGTAGTAACAAAATCCAAAGCCAGCTCTACTCCCAAACAGACTGATCAACCTCCCATACTAAAGGCTGAGCAAAGATAAGGTGTGTCTATTTCTAGGCTAATTACTGTCCTACATAATATGTCCAGCTTTCAATAAAAAGTTGAGACATATGAAAAAGAAAGAAAACATACCATCAATAGACAAAACAACAGAATCAGATCTCAAATGTCCCAGATGTTGGAATTATAAGAGAATTTAATAGAACTATGACTGATATGCTAAAGGCTGTAGTGGAAAAGGTGGGCAACATGTATAATCTCAGATGGATGATTTCAGCACAGAGATGGAAACTGCGAGAAAGAATAAAAGATGCTAGAAATTAAAAACACAGGAAGAGAGATAAGAATACTTTTGATGGGTTCATCAGTGGACTCAACACAGTTGAGGAAAGAATTGGTGAGCCTGGAAGTTAATAAATATTACCCAAACTGAAACAAACACACACACACATACACAGGAAAAATTAAAAAACAGAAGAGAGTATCCAAGAGCTGGGGGACAATATCAAACGATCTAATACATGTGTAATTGTAATCCAAAAGTCTCAGAGAACACCAACCAGGATAAATATGAAAAAGCTATCTCTAAAAGCTAATAATGGAGATAAAAGAGAATCATAATAAATAATCAAAAGAAGGCAGGATAAAGAAAAAAGGAAGTAAGAATAAGCAGGACAAGACAGCCTGGGTAGCTCAGTCAGTTAGGTGTCTGGTTCTTGGTTTTGGCTCAGGTCATGAACTTACAGGTCCTGGGATTGAACCCCAAGTGGGGCTCCCAGCTCAGTGGGGGTGGGGGGTGGGTGTGTCTGCTTGAAGATTCTTTCCCTCTGCCCCTCTCCCCAGCCCTCTTTCTCTCAAATAAATAAATCCTTTAAAAAAAAAAAGGAATAAATGGGAAAACAACTAGCAAGATGGTCAATTTGAATTCAAAATTAGCATTAATCACATTAAATATATAAATGACCTAAAACACCAAATAAAAGCACTTCTCAGATGGAATTTATGAAGCAACATCTAAGATAGGTAAAGACACATATGGGTTTAAAAGTAAAAGAATATGACATATTACACAAATGCTAAATCAAAAGAAAGTTGGGAGTGTCTAAATTAGTATCTAAGTAGAATCATTCAAAATGATAAAGGTTTTTTTTTTTTAATTTATTTTTTATTGGTGTTCAATTTACTAACATACAGAATAACCCCCAGTGCCCGTCACCCATTCACTCCCACCCCCCGCCCTCCTCCCCTTCTACCACCCCTAGTTCGTTTCCCAGAATTAGCAGTCTTTACGTTCTGTCTCCCTTTCTGATATTTCCCACACATTTCTTCCCCTTTCCCTTATATTCCCTTTCACTGTTATTTATATTCCCCAAATGAATGAGAACATATAATGTTTGTCCTTCTCCGACTGGCTTACTTCACTCAGCATAATACCCTCCAGTTCCATCCACGTTGAAGCAAATGGTGGGTATTTGTCATTTCTAATAGCTGAGTAATATTCCATTGTATACATAAACCACATCTTCTTTATCCATTCATCTTTCGTTGGACACCGAGGCTCCTTCCACAGTTTGGCTATCATGGCCATTGCTGCTATAAACATCGGGGTGCAGGTGTCCCGGCGTTTCATTGCATTTGTATCTTTGGGGTAAATCCCCAACAGTGCAATTGCTGGGTCGTAGGGCAGGTCTATTTTTAACTCTTTGAGGAACCTCCACACAGTTTTCCAGAGTGGCCGCACCAGTTCACATTCCCACCAACAGTGTATGAGGGTTCCCTTTTCTCCGCATCCTCTCCAACATTTGATGTTTTCTGCCTTGTTAATTTTCCCCATTCTCACTGGTGTGAGGTGGTATCTCATTGTGGTTTTGATTTGTATTTCCCTGATGGCAAGTGATGCAGAGCATTTTCTCATGTGCATGTTGGCCATGTCTATGTCTTCCTCTGTGAGATTTCTGTTCATGTCTTTTGCCCATTTCATGATTGGATTGTTTGTTTCTTTGGTGTTGAGTTTGATAAGTTCTTTATAGATCTTGGAAACTAGCCCTTTATCTGATATGTCATTTGCAAATATCTTCTCCCATTCTGTAGGTTGTCTTTGAGTTTTGTTGACTGTATCCTTTGCTGTGCAAAAGCTTCTTATCTTGATGAAGTCCCAATAGTTCATTTTTGCTTTTGTTTCTTTTGCCTTCGTGGATGTATCTTGCAAGAAGTTACTATGGCCGAGTTCAAAAAGGGTGTTGCCTGTGTTCTTCTCTAGGATTTTGATGGAATCTTGTCTCACATTTAGATCTTTCATCCATTTTATCTTTGTGTATGGTGAAAGAGAGTGGTCTAGTTTCATTCTTCTGCATGTGGATGTCCAATTTTCCCAGCACCATTTATTGAAGAGACTGTCTTTCTTCCAATGGATAGTCTTTCCTCCTTTATCGAATATTAGTTGCCCATAAGGTTCAGGGTCCACTTCTGGATTCTCTATTCTGTTCCACTGATCTATGTGTCTGTTTTTGTGCCAGTACCACACTGTCTTGATGACCACAGCTTTGTAGTACAACCTGAAATCTGGCATTGTGATGCCCCCAGATATGGTTTTCTTTTTTAAAATTCCCCTGGCTATTCGGGGTCTTTTCTGATTCCACACAAATCTTAAAACAATTTGTTCTAACTCTCTGAAGAAAGTCCATGGTATTTTGATAGGGATTGCATTAAACGTGTATATTGCCCTGGGTAACATTGACATTTTCACAATATTAATTCTGCCAATCCATGAGCATGGAATATTTTTCCATCTCTTTGTGTCTTCCTCAATTTCTTTCAGAAGCGTTCTATAGTTTTGAGGGTATAGATCCTTTACATCTTTGGTTAGGTTTATTCCTAGGTATCTTATGCTTTTGGGTGCAATTGTAAATGGGATTGACTCCTTAATTTCTCTTTCTTCAGTCTCATTGTTAGTGTATAGAAATGCCACTGACTTCTGGGCATTGATTTTGTATCCTGCCACGCTACCGAATTGCTGTATGAGTTCTAGCAATCTTGGGGTGGAGACTTTTGGGTTTTCTATGTAGAGTATCATGCCATCGGCGAAGAGGGAGAGTTTGACTTCTTCTTTGCCAATTTGAATGCCTTTAATGTCTTTTTGTTGTCTGATTGCTGAGGCTAGGACTTCCAGTACTATGTTGAACAGCAGTGGTGAGAGTGGACATCCCTGTCTTGTTCCTGATCTTAGGGGAAAGGCTCCTAGTGCTTCCCCATTGAGAATGATATTTGCTGTGGGCTTTTCATAGATGGCTTTTAAGATGTCGAGGAATGTTCCCTCTATCCCTACACTCTGAAGAGTTTTGATCAGGAATGGATGCTGTATTTTGTCAAATGCTTTCTCTGCATCCAATGAGAGGATCATATGGTTCTTGGTTTTTCTCTTGCTGATATGATGAATCACATTGATTGTTTTACGGGTGTTGAACCAGCCTAGTGTCCCAGGGAGAAATCCTACTTGGTCATGGTGAATAATTTTCTTAATGTACTGTTGGATCCTATTGGCCAGTATCTTGTTGAGAATTTTTGCATCCATGTTCATCAGGGATATTGGTCTGTAATTCTCCTTTTTGGCGGGGTCTTTGTCTGGCTTTGGAATTAAGGTGATGCTGGCTTCATAGAACGAATTTGGAAGTACTCCATCTCTTTCTATCTTTCCAAACAGCTTTAGGAGAATAGGTATGGTTTCTTCTTTAAACGTTTGATAAAATTCCCCTGGGAAGCCATCTGGCCCTGGACTCTTGTGTCTTGGGAGGTTTTTGATGACTGCTTCAATTTCCTCCCTGGTTATTGGCCTGTTCAGGTTTTCTATTTCTTCCTGTTCCAGTTTTGGTAGTTTGTGGCTTTCCAGGAATGCGTCCATTTCTTCTAGGTTGCCTAATTTATTGGCGTATAGCTGTTCATAATATGTTTTTAAAATCGTTTGTATTTCCTTGGTGTTGGTAGTGATCTCTCCTTTCTCATTCATGATTTTATTAATTTGAGTCTTCTCTCTCTTCTTTTTAATAAGGCTGGCTAATGGTTTATCTATCTTATTAATTCTTTCAAAGAACCAACTCCTGGTTCTGTTGATCTGTTCCACAGTTCTTCTGGTCTTGATTTCGTTGAGTTCTGCTCGAATCTTTATTAACTCCCTTCTTCTCTTGGGTGTAGGATCTATTTGCTGTTTTTTCTCTAGCTCCTTTATGTGTAAGGTTAGCTTTTGTATTTGAGTTCTTTCCAGTTTTTGAATGGATGCTTGTATTGCGATGTATTTCCCCCTTAGGACTGCTTTTCCTGCATCCCAAAGATTTTGAACGGTTGTATCTTCATTCTCATTGGTTTCCATGAATCTTTTTAATTCTTCCTTAATTTCCTGGTTGACCCTTTTATATTTTAGCAGGATGGTCCTTAACCTCCACGTGTTTGAGGTCCTTCCAAACTTCTTGTTGTGATTTAGTTCTAATTTCAAGGCATTATGGTCTGAGAATATGCAGGGGACAATCCCAATCTTTTGGTATCGGTTCAGACCCGATTTGTGACCCAATATGTGGTCTATTCTGGAGAAAGTTCCATGTGCGCTTGAGAAGAATGTGTATTCAGTTGAGTTTGGATGTAAAGTTCTGTAGATATCTGTGAAATCCATCTGGTCCAGTGTATCATTTAAAGCTCTCGTTTCTTTGGAGATGTTGTGCTTAGAAGACCTATCGAGTATAGAAAGAGCTAGATTGAAGTCACCAAGTATAAGTGTATTATTATCTAAGTATTTCTTCACTTTGGTTAATAATTGATTGATATATTTGGCAGCTCCCACATTCGGGGCATATATATTGAGGACTGTTAAGTCCTCTTGTTGAATAGATCCTTTAAGTATGATATAGTGTCCCTCTTCATCTCTCACTACAGTCTTTGGGGTAAATTTTAGTTTATCTGATATAAGGATGGCTACCCCTGCTTTCTTTTGAGGACCATTCAAATGGTAAATGGTTCTCCAACCTTTTATTTTCAGGCTGTAGGTGTCCTTCTGTCTAAAATGAGTCTCTTGTAGGCAGCAAATAGATGGGTCCTGCTTTTTTATCCAGTCTGAAACCCTGCGCCTTTTGATGGGGTCATTAAGCCCGTTCACATTCAGAGTTACTATTGAGAGATATGAGTTTAGTGTCATCATGATATCTATTCAGTCCTTGTTTTTGTGGAATGTTCCACTGAACTTCTTCTTAAAGGGGAATTTTAAGAGTCCCCCTTAAAATTTCTTGCAGAGCTGGTTTGGAGGTCACATATTCTTTTAGTTGCTGCCTGTCTTGGAAGCTCTTTATCTCTCCTTCCATTTTGAATGAGAGCCTTGCTGGATAAAGGATTCTTGGTTGCATGTTCTTCTCATTTAGGACCCTGAATATATCCTGCCAGCCCTTTCTGGCCTGCCAGGTCTCTGTGGAGAGGTCTGCTGTTACCCTAATACTCCTCCCCATAAAAGTCAGGGATTTCTTGTCTCTTGCTGCTTTAAGGATCTTCTCTTTATCTTTGGAATTTGCAAGCTTCACTATTAAATGTCGAGGTGTTGAATGGTTTTTATTGATTTTAGGGCGGGGGATCTCTCTATTTCCTGGATCTGAATGCCTGTTTCCCTTCCCAGATTAGGAAAGTTTTCAGCTAGAATTTGTTCAAATACATATTCTGGCCCTCTGTCCCTTTCGGCGCCCTCGGGAACCCCAATTAAACGTAGGTTTTTCTCAGGCTGTCGTTTATTTCCCTTAATCTATCCTCATGGTCTTTTAATTGTTTGTCTCTTTTTTCCTCAGTTTCCCTCTTTGCTATCAACTTGTCTTCTATGTCACTCACTCGTTCTTCCACCTCGTTAACCCTCGTCGTTAGGACTTCTAGTTTGGATTGCATCTCATTCAATTGATTTTTAATTTCTGCCTGATTTGCTCTAAATTCTGCAGTCATGAAGTCTCTTGAGTCCTTTATGCTTTTTTCTAGAGCCACCAGTAGCTGTATAATAGTGCTTCTGAATTGGCTTTCTGACATTGAATTGTAATCCAGATTTTGTAACTCTGTGGGAGAGAGGACTGTTTCTGATTCTTTCTTTTGAGGTGAGGTTTTCCTTCTAGTCATTTTGCTCAGTGCAGAGTGGCCAAAAGCAAGTTGTATTGGGAAAAAGAGAAAAAGAGAGGAGAGAAAGAAGGAAAGAAAAGAGAAAGAGAAAAAAAAGGGAAGAAAAAAAACGGAAAAAAAAAGAAGAAAAAGAGAAAGAAAAAGAAAGGAGAAAAAAAAGGGGGTGGGGGAAGGAAACAAATCAAAAAGCAAAACAAAACAAAACAAAAAAAAAGAAAGAACCACCGGGGAGTATCTTCTGATTCTGTGTACTTTAAGTCCCTTGGCTTCTCCTGGAAGTTGTCAGTCTAGCTGGTGTTCTGGGGGAGGGGCCTGCTGTGCTGATTTTCAGGTGTTAGCAGTTACGGGAGCTTCTCTGCCCCTGCCTGGTGCAGGGCTCAGTGGGGGTTGTTCACCCCGTGAGGCCGCAGGAGGAACAACCCCAGTGGCGGGGCCAGCTCTGGAGCCCCGGAGTCACCTCCCGCAGTAACCCAGAGCTCTCTGTCTGCAGGGCCTGGAGGCTCCGGGGCGGGGCCGCTGATCTGCTCAGCTGGGGCAGGGGCGTCCTCGCTGTCCTGGGCCCTCCCGGCCTCTGCCTGTCCCGGGGGAGGCGGGATCCTGGGCTGTGTCCCGGCGCCCTGTGCTCCGGAGCCTGCGCTGGTGGATTCGCGCTCCCGCCCCGCAGCCCCCTCCGCGGAGCCGCCGCCCGAGCCCCTCCGAGCTGCTCCGGGTCCCACCGTGCGCGCTGCAGCCCTTAGGGAGCTCCGCGCACTCTCCTGGGCGCGCAGTTGCTCTGTTACTGTCCCAGGGAACCCGAGGGCATCCTCGCCCTCCTGGGTCCTGCTCCAACTCCCCACGAGCCCCTTTCCGCCCGGGAAGGTCGGTGCAGCTCCTGCGTCTCCGGGACGGGGCTCTCCTGTCCTGGGGACACTCGCCCCGGCCTTAGCCTGGCTCCTCGCGGGGCCCCTCCCCCTTGGAGGCCTTTGTTTCTTTACTTCTTTTTCCCCGTCTTCCTACCTTGATAGAAGCGCGAACTCTTCTCACTGTTGCATTCCAGGTGTTCTCTCTTTAATTCTCAGGCCGAATTCATAGATTTTCAGGATGATTGGAAGGTTTTCTAGGTAATTTGGTGGAGACAGGTGATTTGGAGACCCTACTCTTCCGCCATCTTCTGATAAAGGTTTTATTTCATCACAAGGATATAATAATCCTAGATGTGGATGCATTTAATAATAGAGCTTCAAAATACACTAAACCGAAACCAATAGAACTAAAAAAAATAAATAAATCCACAATTATAGTTGGAGATTTCATCCTTCTTAATAATTGATAGAATGAGTTTACAGAATAACGACATAAATACAGAAATTATAAATTGGAAGGGCAGAGCAGAAACAGGTAAAAGAAAAAGATGAAATAAAGATAAAACAATCGGTAGATAGAAGGCTGGTTCCTCTCAAACTGCTTGAAATACAACCTTGGGACTGGTTGAACTGGTAATCCTCTGATTGAAACGAAGACAACCTAGGATGAAGCATTTGTGAGCTATTTAGACTGGAGGAGTTAATTAATTGAGTTATCAATGTTGAGGCCTATAATCCCCATCTCCCCACCCCCATCAGAATTACCTGAGATACCTATTAAGGAAGAAGATTCTCAGGCCCCAGGCCCAGATCTGTTGAATCTAATCTCCAAGGATAAGATCTAAAAATCTAGTTTTAACAATCTTCCTAATGACTTGGGCTCAATGAAATCTGCAAACTACTGGTCTATGACAGGATGCCATACTAGGAGAGGTAATTCAAAGGCTGAAGTGTTTTTCGCTGTCCTCACCACATGGAAAGGTCTTCATTTTGTTCAGTGTCAGAGTCTAGAAGAGGAATTAGGGTCCCTGCAACGTGATACTTGTGATTTCCAGAACTTTTGTGGGGGGGGGGATGGTGGTGGTAAGATTAAACAGCTTTACGATGAACATATAGATGTATATTTAGAAAAGAGTGAGGGAGAAGGGGAAAGGAAGAGTGAGGGACTACAAATGTATGTATGTATGTGTGCCTATGGTTATCAAATATGGGGTGAAGTTAATTTTGGTTGAGCCACAGATTCACATTCTGCTTTTTCACAAGTAAAAGAGGCCAGACACACACTTTTTAATTTCCAGAAGCTAGGCTTCTAGTTGAAGATCTAATATATCAGCCCGGCTTAACTATAACAGCTAACATTTATTGAGTACTGCACTAAGTACTCTACACTGGTATACTTTAACAGAATCTTTATAATAACCCTGTAAAGCAGGCATTATTATCCCCACTTACAAAGCTGAAACTGGACCATCAAGAGATTATAACTTGCCTCAAGTCATATGGTTATGATAAATGAAGGATTCAAACTAAGGGAATTTGGCAACAAAGATCTGTTTTCTTAGCCCACTCAGCTTTTATTAACAATGCTGGTAAGAGAAGGTTGCTTCAAATCCCTGGACTCAAAGACAGCTTCAGACTGAAGCAAGATTTTGCACTAGGTGCCAGAACCCAGCAGCATTCCCACCACTACTACTGGTTCAACTGCAGGTCAATTAAGAGGAATCGATCCCTTCAAAGTTTTCATGCTGAAGTCTCCACTGTAAAAGGAATTATGGGCCACTTCTTTTGGCCAACATGGCAAAAGACCAAGAACACTACTGGCTCTGCCTCAACTGAAAACTGAGCAGCCTTTCGAAAGCTGTAAGATTCTCTATTGTATCAGAAATCCTGGTAGAAAAAAAAAAGAAGAAAGAAAAGAAAAAGAAAGAAGAAAGAAAGAAAAGAAAGAAAGAAAAGAAAAGGAAAAGAAAGGAAAGGAAAGGAAAGGAAAGGAAAGGAAAGGAAAGGAAAGGAAAGGAAAGGAAAGGAAAGGAAAGGAAAGGAAAGGAAAGGAAGAAAGAAGAAAGAAAGAAAGAAAGAAAGAAAGAAAGAAAGAAAGAAAGAAAGAAAAGAAAGAAAAGAAAAGAAAGAAAAGAAAAGAAAGAAAAGAAAAGAAAAGAAAAGAAAAGAAAAGAAAAGAAAAGAAAAGAAAAGAAAAGACAATAAAAGAAAAAAAAGAAATCCTGGTAGCTGGTAGAGATGTTCTCAATGAGTTTTGGGGGTGAAGTCAGTACCTCCTGCAGCTGGTGACAGGATCTGCATACCAAAACAAGGAGATGCTTAAGAACTTAGAATGCTTTCATGCAAAAGAATTCCTCCTTTCCCACAGGCAGTAGGTATGTAAGAAGAGTAGGGCACATCTCTGGTGCACAACCAGGAAAACTCAAGACAGTATGGCTCTTTCTGGGGCCTGAGAATAGGCAAAAGTCCGTCACAGTTTTTCACAGGGGCAGGCAACAGTTCACAAGGGGTTCTCGGGCTGTGTTGAGTTGATCACCAAGAGTTGAAGCTAAAGAAAATGCCATGTCAGGAAAGAGACTGCAAACTGAATTTGGCAGTCTCTTTTGGAGAGTTGAAAACCAAGAATGTCAACTGGGCTGTAAATTTCAAAGGACGGAAGAGGCAGGAAAATGGAGAAGCAATCACAGCTAACTGTTATATAGACCTTACTGTTCATCATGAGCGGTTTCAAGATCTCTGAATGTTATAACACATTTACTACAACAATCCTAAGTAAGAGGTAGGTACTATTAACATCTTACAGAAGAAACTGATGCACAGAGAATTTAAGTTGCCAGAAGACACAGACAGTATATGGCAGACTGGGATTCTGGCCCAGACAGTTGCCTCCCGTGGTCATTTACATTCATAAATATGACATAGTACGGCCTCTCTAGAAAAACCAGTAAGAACTGAACTGGAAGAGGAAGAGAGAAAACCGATGTCCTGAGGTTGGCTAAGAGTTGATCTGAAAAGGGTCTGTAAACCAGGTCAACCCTTGTTTGTGACCTACCATATACTTTGATGGGTTCTACTAGATCTGCCCAAAAAGAGAATCCTGTCAGGCAATCAGAATTCCAAACAATTCAGCCTAGTATTCCAGGATTAGGAACATTCGTTCTATGTGAAGTACAGTAACACCTTTCTTGCCCACCAAAATTTAAAAAAAAAAAAAAAAGTGTAATATATAATGTGGTTTACACAAAATAACAGGTTAAATAGTAAACAGGTTAAAAATAAGAATAAACTATATCCAAAAAGAATATTCTAAAATATAAGGTCCCAATTTTTTCTAGCGAAAAAGAACAGAAGCACGAGTAGTGGTGCTAATCTTAAACAAGAAGAGTAAGAGTGGTGAGCTATATAATGAAAATGTCAAGCAAAGGCAAGCATCTGTTGATAAACCTTACAGACATGTATACCTGCCTCATTTAGTGCTAACCATACAGTAAGGGTTCATTTCAGCAGCAAACAGCCAGTATGGTAAAATGAGTGCCATTAAAAGTGCTTGAGCAGCCATACTGTGCTTTCTTCCGTTTGAGTGGTCCTCAACAATTTCTTTCAAGTAGACTCTCTCTTTCCAATGACTGTCTTTTGATTCACAGCAGAGATTTTGTTTTCTAAGGCATAAACAAACTTGAGGGTACTTAACATACCAGATGTTGAAGTGCAAGCTTTACTGAAGGTCTAGGTGGGTGAATCAGGTGGTAGGGGATACCCTAGGCCTATCTAGAAGCAGTTCTATAGAATGAAAAGAAAAAAAAATGGAAAAGAAAAAGAAAAAAAGAAAAAAATGAATTCAGTCAATAAAACACTAACTGAAAATTGATCATTTGTAATAATTAGTAAAACAAAGGTGGAACTACATTTAACTCTATGTACATGAAGGCTTGGAAGTAATTCTAACTAAGCTCCCTGTGCATCACGTAAAGTTAGTGAACAGCACATTCTATGGCTTGTGATCTAGAAGATTTGTTTTGGCACAGTTAATCCAGTTGTTTCATGTCATGAGTCTCAAGGACTATCCTGCATCCATTTCTACAATGATGGTTCACTGAGAAGTAGTCAAAAGGTGAAATAGTAATAATATAGAGATTTCCATTCACAGTTAAAATTACCCTTAAATAAAAGCCTAATTCTCAACTAATTTGGAAAAGATAGAGAAATGTAAATTGTCTGAATGGCTAAGATTTTCAGATACCTGAGGTCTTGGGGTACAGAAGTACCAATAACAATGTAATTTCTAAAGGCTGGCCTGGCCCCAAAAGTCACTCAACAGATTTTACTTAAATATACAAGTGTGATGATTACAAAGATTATCTAGATATAGCTTAATGTAATAACATATCAGAATAAATACTAATGAGTATATAATTTATTCTTTATATAGCAATCTGGCAAAGTTAGAAAGCACATAAAACAGAATTAATTTTACATGACCATATCAATACTTCCACCCTTTTTCTTTTGATCTCTGGCACAGGCAATCTTGACAATAAATCATGGATAGCAGTTCTCATAATCTTGAACTTCTTTTGTCCCCTCATCTTTTCACCGTCTTAAATTACATCTGTCTCCTAATCCAGGGGTACCAAAAGGTATCTATATTATGGTTTTTATCCCATTAATCCACTCATTTGTTAGTGATTCAGCATCTTTTTGTGGGCATAATTTCCCTTGACCAAAGCAGATTCAAAAAAGTGGAACTCTAAGTTATATCTACTGATCTAAAAAATGTTTTCCCTTGTTATACTTTTTAACTGAGCTTTTAGAAATGTACTGTGGCAAAAAAGAGCTGGTATCTAGGCCTTTATCGGTGTTGAATTTTTTCCTCATAACACATACGGTTTAAATTTTATCAGACTCATGAAACCACAAAGGACTTAAATTGCCCAACAACCAGGGATTCTAGAACTGTCTACCTCCCCACTATTTCTGCCAATAATTATCTTACGTTTCCTGTGAGTGCATTCCCCATTTCCCTCTCTCCTTTCTATCCGCCTATTCTCCTCACTTAGTGTCCATAATTTCAGAGGATTCCATGACCAGCAGCACATCCAGCTTTTTCCCCTGTGGATCAGAAAACGATCACCCCCAGGATTCCAGACATCAGAGATCTTAACAAAGCAGAAACTACAGGGTGTGATGTGGAGATAAAAGACCCAGGAAATAGGATTTGGAAGAACAGTACAAAAAAACTCTTTTATGAAAAAAAGAGTAGAGGAAGCAGGTGACAGATGGAATAAAGAAAGATCTACCAGTTACTCTGAACATTTATATAAAGTACTTGTACAGCATGCATTATTACATTTGAGCTATATATAAGCAAGGTGGATCAATAACTGATATGAAATCAGTTTTAAAGTAATGGTCCCACGTAAAGGGGAAGAAAAGTCCTGAATGCCTTGATCAGATTGCGCCAAGTCCTGCCCTGCACACACATCACTGTCATTCATATCTTTGTGCTCTTTCAGTAGGTCACTGAAAAATGCAGTCTAAAGTAGGCTTGATTTAAACAGCGCTCTCCCAAGACTTCAACCAGGATTCTGCAAACCTGAGCAGCCAGGGTTCCAATGCAGCCCAAGGTTGCTTTCCAGTCCAGGCTAGAGGGAGACAATGCAGTTAAGAAGAGATAGAAAAGACTTAACACTTTTTCAGAATCAGGCATGTCAATCTCTGGTCTCCGTTCCCTATAGTTCTGCTTTACTGGAGGCAGCAACTAATAAGAAAGAGTTGGACTTCTCCCAGCTTGGACTCCATTACTTTCCCATGATTCCCATGATGTCGCATAAAGGATTCTTAATTATTAAGGTTACTAACCCTTAAATGAAAAAGGCCAAAGAGATGGTTATGGTTATGCCAAGTTAAAAAAACACCAGTTAGAGGAGCCTGGGTGCCTCTGTCTGTTAAGTGTCTACCTTCAGCTCAGGTCGTGAGCCCAGGGTCCTGGGATTGATCCCCACATCAGGCTCCGAGCTCCATGGGGCGCCTGCTTCTCCTTGCTTCTGCCTTTTTCTGTCTCTCATGAATAAATAAAATCTTTAAAACTAATAATAATAAACATTTAATTTGGGTACTTGCAGAAAAAGCCCTTATTTTTCTACCTCATTTTGGTGGGAATATTATTTTTTCTTCAATATATCATGAAGACTGGTTAATTTATAAAGTGTTTGAAAATGATTTAGAATAATAATGGACGTAGACCGCAAGTATATGGAAAAATGGAGAAGGGGAAGAAATTGCACATTCATATAAATATTTGGTCAAATAACTTTAGTCAATAAATGAAAATTATATACTCCCTAGTGTATAACGCACACATCACTGCCATAAGAATTGCTATGAGACGATTCGTCAAGTATCTGTGTAATGTTCCATATGCCTTTCTACCACTATTATTAAATGCTTGCTAATATTCTTTAGAAACATTCTTTCATCTATGGTGAGGTATAAGCCAGTAACAACAAACCCTGGGTACTTCACAGTTCTGCACTGGACAGCCTTAATTTTCATATGAGTTTCTACAATTAAGGATTATTGTTTTCTGAGATCTACATAGATACAGTTAACACCTTGTGCTTTGTGTCAACCACTGTTCCAGGCATGTTTATATATAATAATTCTCAAAATAAGCCTATGAGATGTATACAAGCAATTCTCCAATGCAACCTTTGTATGGTCACTCATCACCTAAGCAAAAGAGAATCTTCAACTGTTTGGTTTCTACAAGTATCTTAGGAAGAAGAGGGGGAGCAAGCCTTAGCCATTACTCAGCAAGAATCAATTTTTATCTAAAGTGTTTACATGCAATAAGAAAAATATCTAAGCAGGTACGCCTGGGTGGCTAAGCGTTTGCCTTCGGCTCAGGGTATGAATCCTGATTGGGCTCCCTGCATGGAGCCTCCTTCTCCTTCTATTCTGCCTCTCTCTGTGTGTCTCTCATGAATAAATAAATAAAATCTTAAAAAAAAAAATCTAAACAGACAATAAAATGAAGATAAATTTCCTATAATACTTTTTACATATACAATAATATGAGCTTCCTGCTATAGAAGTCAAATTCTATTCCCCTTCTGACTCATGTACCCCAAACTGCTTCTAATTTTATCTGCTAGTAAGAGTTCAAAAGGAAGAGCAAATATATATCTTTCCTTTAGACTAGGCAGAGCTAATTTATTGGCCTTGACACCCAGGTGCAGAGGGCTCAATTAGGTCCCAAAAGCCTCAACCACCATGTCATAGGAACTTTTTGAATTTTTTTTGTATTTTTTTTTTAACTTTCATAGCCACTATTCAGAATGTTTCCAGAAGAGTTAAAAAAAAAAAAAAAAAAAGGTAAAATGAGAAGGAAGTCAAAAGCTGCAAAAGCTTAAGAGACCATAGTGAGACTGAACCCTTTCGAGAAGATGTGAAAACTTATATAACATGGAAAGACTTGAAGAAGCAATTAGAGCAGAGTGATATGGGATTTTGTGAGAAGTGGCAAGTTAGGGACAAAAAAAGCACCATTGTGTTTTCACTGTACTTCATATGAAGGCCTGGGACACCCACAGGATTATATATTGTAGAAAACTATTTAGAAAATGCTAAAATGGAGTGAAAATAGGTGTTGCTGTCATGCTAATTAACAAAAATTAATTTATAAGTTATAATTGGTTTATAAGCTATCTGCTTTTAAAAAGATTTGAGAAGGCTAAGTCCACATTTCCTTTCAGTTTAACATCTGTAGGCTCTCCCGGTTTTTCTCTTGATTTATGATGCTACTATTCTCATGATATACCCCAATTCTCCAACGCAACCTTTGTATTGTCACTAATCACCTAAGCAAAAGAGAACCTTCAATTGCTTGGTTTCTATAACTCACAGGATATAGTCCAAAGTCCTTAGCACTGCAGATCTACTCTTGTTCCTTTTCTAACTACTCTCCCAAATGCACCATTTAAGGGCAGGTACCCTTCACAATCTCCTCCTGTCCTTGACCAGAAACCTCTGTCTCTGTGGTGGTCAAATCCCAAGCCTACTGTATGTGTCTTGGCCCCTACAGGTGCAACCTTAATTTCCTCAAAATGCCATGCAGTTTCATGCCTCTGTGTCTTTGTATATGTTACCCCATCTGGCTAGAGGCCTTTCCCAGCATCGCCCCCCCCCCCTTTTTTTTTTGCTTGATTTATTTCATCCTTTAGGGTTCAGTCTTACATTATCTGGGAAGCTTTCCTGATACCCTCACCCTCGGGTAGTGGGTCAGATGCTCTCTGGATACCACACACATTCCCTGACTAGCCTCTAAAATGCTTCATCACTTTCTAGCTAAGTAACCTTGAACAAGTTCATTAACTTTACTGAGGCTGTTTCTTCATAAAACAGAAGGTTACCATTAATTTGGTATCACTATGAAATAATGTGAAAAATCACTTTATAAACAGTAAAGCACTATGCATTAACAATTTTACCATAAACCGAAAGAGTACACAATATTCTAGATGAATATACTTTAGCTGATTTAAAGATAGGATTCATCCTTTGATCTCCAGACTCTTCTCCAAGGATGCATTTTATCTAACTTTCTGCATTTTATCTAACTTTCTCGCTCTACTAAGTCCTTGTTTTTCTATATTCCTTTCCTTATATTCAAAGGAAAAAAAAATCTATAGTGATGTCTATGACATTTGAAGAAAAGACTAAGTGGGAAGCTCCTGAAGGATAATGACTGTCCTTCCACCTTTCCTGATGCCTTCATGAGACTACTATATTAGGCACAAATAGGTGGCAAAAATGAAAGAGCTGAATGAATGAATGAATGAATGAGTATAAGTATACCCTATCCTTCGTGAGCTTGTAATCAAAAGGAGTTATGTGACAAATCCCATATGAATCTGGTCTTGTGTAAATGTTAACGAATGCCTTCAATGTCATCCTTAAGTGTAATAAGAAATTAAATTTTCTGCTATGCTTATTTGGTGATTTGATACACACTGTAATTGCTATCTTAGTGACTCATGCTTAACATAGGTTTTAACATTATCAGAATCACTCATGCAATTCAATACCTATTTATTAAATATCTACTGCACCAGGCCCAATGAGAGTATGAAGATAAAGGTGGACTCTGTCCATAGATTGTCAAACATATAGAAAGGAAGCTAAGTCATGAATATATATATTAATACAAGACCGAATATTGTAAAATGTATCCGAAGGCCAGTGACAACCAAAGAAGACAGAGTTAGGGCACTAGGCCCATAAGAACTAAAACTATATATTACAAACTACTGGTAGCCAATAGTTTCTGTTACAGTAGAATAGTATATATCACATATGTAACATTTACTTTTAATCTAATTGCAAACTTAATTGTGCTGCTATCTAATTTAACAAGAACCCACTATTAACACTGATAAATCACACATGTGCCAAAGACAGTTGCAAGCAGGTTAGGTACATTATTTCATTTAATCTCCCCGACAACCCCGCAAGTAGACACAATTATCCCTATTTTATAGATGAGGAAACAAGGCACAGGCCTCGTAAGTTTTCAAGGCTAAGAAGCAAACTGAGAATACGTAAACGAGAACGTAAGAAGGGACAAAAACGAGTAATCCACAGACAGTGAGCGGACCCATTCGCCAGCAGCAGTGCTCTCCACGTCTCCCGAATGCACCCGGTGGAAGCAACCCGTCTCCTTTCCTTTCCCGCCTGGGATTAACGTTCCTCTCCTGAGTTCATAACTGAACTGCTGATTCTCGAGCAGATCATCTCAAAACGCTCCCACTCCACAGGGCGGGCTGCTCTTTAAGTCATAGGCAGAGATCAGGGTAAACGAGACCGAATCAGATCCCCGGGCGGACAGAGCGCGGGTGGGATGGCGAAATTAAACCTTCGGGCTGGGCATCACCGCTCCTGGATCCCCTCCAGGGGATGGCAGCAGCACCCAGCTCACCCCAGGCAGCGCTACCCTCGCACAGTCTTCTCCTTCGGAACCCCAGGCAGCTTGCATTTTGCCACCTGCTCTTTAACCCTTCACCTGCCGGCGCGGCGGGTCTCCTCTCCACCCCGCTCCTACCGAACGCCAGGCCTCGCGCGCCTGCCTCTCCGCGGCGGTCAAGTCCCGAGCCCACCCGGGCGCTCGTCGGCCCCCGCAGCAGCCCGTCCCGCTCCGTCCCCCGGCCGGCTACTCACGGTTCCAGTACACCGGGTAGCACTCTCCTTGGGTCACATCCACCTCGTAGAGGCCGCCCCGCACACACACCCGCTCGATGTTCACCAGCTCCTCCATCTCGGGCTCGTGCCCCGCAGCGCGCGGGCAGAAGCCGCAGACGCGGTCCCCGTCGTCGTCGTCGTCGTCGTCCTCCTCCTCCTCCTCCCCGGAGCTGGAGGCCGGGCCGCACACTCGGTCGCCGTCCGGGGCCTCGGCCCGGGGCCGGCCACCGGTGACCTTCAGCAGCGTCCGGAAGGCGAGCTCGATGCGGAGCGAGTCGTAGCCGATGAAGGGCTTCCAGGTCTTCTTGTCTTCCTTGTAGAACCAGCGGACCTCCTCGGGGCCCAGCTCCGTCACCACCTCGTAGCGGTGCCTGGCGGCCACCCCGCCGGGGCGCGTGCGCTTCCTCTCCCCAAGCGCCCCTCCCGCCGCCCCGCCGCTCCCCGCGCCCGCCGGGACTAGCGGCGGCTGCGGCGGCGGGTGCAGCGACGAGGAGCTGCCGCCGCCGCCGCTCTCGCCCTCGCTGTAGTAGCGCAGCGAGGAGCCCGACTCCGCCGAGCTGAAGTCATAGTTCTCGTCACTGAGGCAGGGGTCCAGCGCCAGGTGGTGATCGTGGTCCTCCGCGCCCGGCGCCAGGTGCAGCCCGGGGTCCCCGCGCAGCAGGGCCAGGGGCACCTCGCCGTCGCCCGGGGCCCCGCCGGGCAGGTGGTCGAAGCGGCAGACGCCGCCGCCGCCGCCGCCGCCGCCGCACGCCGGCTCCGCATCCGAGCCCAGCTCCCAGGCTGCGCTGCCGCCGCCCCGGCCGTTATGCTCCGGGCTCCGCGGGGAGCCGCGGCCCGGGTAATTCATGGTGTGGAGACGCCGCCGGCTGCCCGGCCCCGCGCCGAGCCGCGGCCCCCAGCGCTTCCGCCACACATTCAACGCCGTCGCCCTCTCCACCGGTAGTTTTTAATCTTTCAAATCCCAACCGGGGCTGCGGCGGCAGCGGCGGCAGCGGCGGCAGAGGCGGTGGCTCCGCCCACCCGAGGCCCGCGGCAGCCGCAGCCGCGTTCCACCGCCCGCCCCATTGTCGCGCAGCCCGGAGGGGCGGGGCTTGGCCCTGGCCCCGCCCCCGCCGGCCGCGCGCGCCGCCCCGGAAGCCCCTGTCCCGCCGGGCCTCCCGCGAGCCGCTGCTTTCTCGGCTCGGCCTCCAGCGGAGGGTCGGCTCCGCGCGCTGGCAACGCTTCCGAGTTCTCAGTCGTTTTCCGCCTCCGCTCTGCTCTCCCTGCACACCTGCCTCAGCCCTAGGGGTCAGAGCCCAGACGAGCAGAGGCTTTATCCCACCCATTCTTGTATTCTGGCTCATGAGCCCGGGGAGCTGGAGCTGCATGAGAGGGGGCCCCCTGGAAGTTGGGCTCTCCTGACCTTGCTTTTGTTGACCTTACGTCCTCATCTGGACTTTCTCAGTCACTTAGCTCTGGTCCCTCCAGAACTGTCGGCCTGTCACACAAAGGCATTGCACCGCATGCCTGCGATCCCTAATGGTGGCATTACCATTCCCTCGCAGAAACCGAAGTCTAAGCCTTTCTTCATAGGCCACCTGCTATTATTGTTTATCTTTTGATACATATATCCTGTTTTCCCAGCCTCATTGTAAGGCCCTTGATGGAGACCGAGTCCGTATGTCTCAACCTGTCTCACACAGTGGGCGCACAATCAATGTTGATTATAATCGTGGCAAGCGCAGCCAGTTGTGATAGATTATTACACTGAAGGCCGAAAAACACTAGGTCCTAGACTTAGTTTTACTAACCACAGGCGAGTCACTTCATCTCCTTGATCTTTTTGGTTTCCTCATCTGTAAAATGAAGTTGTTATTTGACCAGATGATCTCTCAAATGTCTTGCAGCAATGGAATTCTATGATCTTCCCCGGTTCTTCCTGTTCTTTATGCATCTCTGAGTCTGTAGCTCACTGTCTGGGAGCAGATTGAATGCTGAGCCTCCACTGTGTAGTTCTTTTATATCACACACAAAAAAAAGTTTTATAAGCACAACACCCTATGTTGAGAATCCAGGGAAAAACAATCTCCAACCTCAGTGTTCTCAATTCATGATCAGATAGTCTACACTGTTTCTTTTCCTCCCTTTGTGGAGGAATCAGATCAGTGGGGCAGTATTTCTTGCCCGGTGAACTAACCAGTTAGAGATTAAGTCATAATTTAAAGCATGGCTGTCCCTAGCTTGTGCTATATGAATTTGAAAGAAAGGGCATTGCTTCCTGTGTGCAATGCAAGATATGAAACAGTGTTGAAGTTCATGGGTTAGAAAGCAGAGCATGGGCTGGATTTTTGCTCCAATTTGTGCCCTTGCCCAAATGATGATTTTATGTAGTGAACGACATGCCAAATTGGACACAGCACATCTCAGAGCCCTCATCTTTATTAATACTGCTTTCTGAATACTTGCTTTTCAATTTCTTCTCCAGTCTTTCTATGACACCATGCAGAATATGAACTTCGGTTATGAGCTTTGCTCTATTTACTACCTATGAAAGCATTTATTCTGTAGCGCTTTGATATATGTGCCAGGCACCTCTGTGCTAGGTGTCAATACAAAAGGGAATGGGAGAGACTTAGTTCCTTCCTTAAGGAAGGAACCTTATGATCTAATGAGGGATACATACAAGTACACAAATACATTATAGTAGAGTGCAATAAATACTATAAAGAGGATTCAAAATAAGTGATATAACATTTAAAATATCTCTATTTCTTCGGGTTTCTTGACATAGCCTACCTGTATAGCATCTGATCTGATTATTTTAGCCAAATGTTAACCTGTTAGGAAAGTACCATTCTCATTAATGAATATTCTCCTTTAAAAAAAAAAAAGATTACTCTCTACCCTGTATGAAATGAATGTTTCTATTGTTTAAATGTTGTGCCTGTTAGGTTTTACTAAAAGGGTTATCTTGTTGTGGTCGATTGGATAAGGCCACATTTGTTTAGGTAGCATGATCTTTCTTGAAGAAGCTCTTGACCCCCAAAGACGATGGGAAAAACACACACACACACACACACACACACACAAAATCTAGTTGACAGGAGAAGAGAATCCCACATTCTCTTCTGATTTCACTATTTTGGTTTAGATCTTGGTAAGGGGAGATGTCATTCAGTACCTAAGGGAGTTGAGATTGCTTCTACCTCTTGGAAGTGAGCTGGAACTAGGACAGACCCATGTAGCTGGCCCCTGGCTGCCAGTGAGTAAAAGATACCTGAAAATATAATGTCTAACTTCATGCGACTGTTACGTGTTTATTTCCTTGTTCTTCCTGAACCATGTCAAGGCAAAGGCCATGAAGCTGCTCTTCCCAACTTTCTTCTCTGCTTTAAAAAAACAAAATCATCCTTTATCTGATTTTTCCTGCTACTGCTCTCCTACTTTTGCTTTTTAGAGCATCTTTTTAGGTCATAATATCCTGATAAGAGGGGGAAGGTTTCCTCTATTTCAGTCCCAACTTGTCATAGGTGTTGGGTAGCTCCTCCTCACTCTACCTCATTATTGTATGCAACTGACACAGCAGTATCTGAACATTAATGGTTGTATGTAAAGCATTATATTTTAATCGGTCTTGTATGCAAGACCAAGCCTCCTCCCCTTAAGCCAAATAAGTATGATTGATTCAGACTTCTGGTATTTGTGGATTTGGGCTGCTGTAATAACCAGGTGGACGTGCAACCAAGCCTGAGGAAGTTCTGGTTGGTGTGAGAAAGAAAAAGAGACAAAGCCAGGTGGTTTGTACTATTAAAAACTGAAGCACTTCATCTGCATATCCTGCCATACTACTTGCCCTATTAAATGTGACCATCTTTTCCCCACCATTGCTCAAAAGTTACACGGTGCAATCTTAAGCCACCTCTCCCTTTCCTTCTCTCTCTCCCTCTTTTTTTTTTCTTCTCTTTTTAAGGTTTCCTTGTTCGTTTTAATCCATTTTCACGTATAAAAATATTAGGGGTAGCCTTATGCCATGCAATTTATTCTGAACCAAAATCCCACACCCATACTTGAAATGGCTTTTTCCAAAGTATATTGATGGAAGATTTAGAATGGAGAAAGAGGGTGGTCATCTAGCCATATCTCTGTTTGTTCTATCTCCTGTTTGATAAACCATCCACGACATTTAAATTTTTATTGGACTTTTTATTTTTAGGATCACTATCCAGTTTCTTTTTTTTTAAGATTTATTTTTATTTATTTATGATAGACATAGAGAGAGAGAGAGAGGCAGAGACACAGGCAGAGGGAGAAGCAGGCTCCATGCAGGGAGCCCGACGTGGGACTCGATCCCGGGACTCCAAGATCGCACCCTGGGCCAAAGGCAGGCGCGAAATCACTGAGCCACCCAGGGATCCCCTCCAGTTTCTTAAAATGAGAATATCTTAGTCTGTTCATGCTACTATAACAAAATACCGTAACCTGGATAGCTTATAAACAACAAACATTTACTTCTCACAGTTCTAGAGTCTGGGAAGTTCAAGATCATGGTGCTGGCAGATTTGGTGTTTGGTGAGATCTTTCTGGCTCATAGTCATTTTTTTTCTTTGGGTCTTCATATGTCAGAAGGGGCTAGGGAGTTCTGTGAGGCCTCTTTTTAAGGCTCACCTCCTAATCCCATCACCTTGGGGATGAGGATTTCAATATATGAATTCTGGAGGGTACACAAACATTCAGACCATGGCAGAGTGTCTTTTTTTGGGTGCATAGATTGAAAGGAATGATAACCTAGACTAAAACAGGGAACATTCGTTGAACACATATTAGATGTTTGCTAAGTTCCAGGCACTAGCTAGACCCTACAGTGAAGCATTCACAGTCTAGAGGTATCTTTAAATAAAACCAGAATGCCACTCCTTAGTTCCTATGAGGAATATAATCGTAATACCAGAATGACCGCAGGAGTCATTCTTTCCCTAAAGACAGATCAATATAGGAAGCCAAATTACAATAAAAATGTAGCTATGTGAGCAGAAATAACATAGGAATACATAATGAATAAAGTCATTCATCTATTTATTCATTCAATAAATATTTATTGTCTACTGCTATTTTGCTTATGGTTTGTTTTTGTTTCTATGTTAATTGAAGTCACACTTAAAGTGTAGAATTATCAAATGCATTTACTTAAAGACTTGTAAGAGGTCTGCCCTCAAGATTGTACTCACCAAAACCGCATTTTTTTTTTTTTATTCCTTCTGGAAATAAAGGTCAGTGGTATTGAAGGTATATATTCAAATGAAACAGACTGCAGATCAATATAATATTGATGCATTCTTTATCGAGGCAACTACAAAATCCTCATTAGCTTGTTTATATCTGAAAGAGAAAATTTGGCTATATCCCTGTCCTTTCATTATAGAAAAGTGAGTTAGACTATAATCATAAGCTATTGTGAGGTCCACATTATACATCCACTATAGATACATTTGATGACTTTTTGTGCTCCAGCATTTTTTCCTTTCTCACACCAGTCCATATTTATTTATTCACAAATTATGTAGTATATAATTCATATCCAGTACATATATAGTACATAATTCATATCATTTACCTTTAACAATAAGTAATTGATCATCATAAGTTTTGCTAAGACTTAGATGTTGCATATTGTATATGTGTAACTTATTCTGATTTTCAAATAACAAATGAAAAAGGAAAGAAAAAAGAACCTATGTTTTAGTAGGGATTTCTATTAGTGCAACTCTGGATAACTTGCTGAATTTTTAAAGACTGAGTGGCAGAATCAACTCATTGTTTTTGCAACTGCTGATTAAGACAGTGTGTTTATGGTGCACCTCGGTGGCTCAGTTTATCATCTGCTTTTGGCTCAGATCATGATGATAGAGTCCTGGGTTTGATCTCTGCATTGGCTGAGCAGGGAGCCCAATACCAGGCTCAATCCTAGGAATCCAGGATCATGACCTGAGCAAACGGCAAGGGAGATGCTTAAGCAACTGAGCTTCTCAGGAACCCCTTTACTGGACAACTGGACAACTTTTATATATTTAAATTAAAATGGAAATGCAAAGATCATAAATATAGATGCAGGAATTCAACATTCCAAATTCAGAAAATGATATGGTACAAAGGATATTCTATGGTATGTTTACTACAGTAAATGCAATAATTCATTATAAAAATAATAAAAATAATATTTGACAGGTAGCTCAGGAAAAGTTGCCTTTTGACTCATTCAACTATTTCCAGCCATTCATCCATCCAACTATCTATTCATCTCTCAACTATTCAAAAAGGAATTTGAATTGATTTCTAGAAATATGTTCAAAACAATTAATATAAGTGAGGAATTAGGAGAAAGGGGAAATGTGAGATTAGATAAATAAAAAATCAGGTAAGAAAACATACTGGGTTAAATCTCATATATTTGCAAAATAAAGATGGGCCACAGTTCGGCTCCTCATTTTCCAGCAGATTTGGTATGTGGTCTGTAATCTGAATAAGATGAAACAGTTGGTTATTGATATTTGTTTTTTATCTGTAAAAAGGAAATAAAGCATTATTCAACAAAGGGAATTCTTTCTTTTTTTTTTTTTTAAAGATTTTATTTATTTATTCATAAGAGACACAGAGAGAGGCAGAGACATAGGCAGAGGGAGAAGCAGGCTCCTTGCAAGGAGCCTGACGCGGGACTCAATCTCAGGACCCCACTCTCACTCCCTGAGCGAAAGGCAGACACCCAACCTCTGAGCCACCCAAGTGTCTCAGCAAAGGGAATTACTTATTTTCATCTTTAGACTTTTAGACGATAAATATGCTATTGTAAAACTTTATTATGCAAATGCCATTCTGAAATTTCATAGGTGAGTCACACATTTCCTACAAAACATTTTTTGGGGAGCAACTATCTTTCCTAAATCCTTTCTGACAGACACATAATACTAGAAATATAATTCAAAGTGGATCATCTCTATTTTGAAAACAAAACAACAAGAAAAATAAAAATCAACCCATAATTAGCAACATCTTGGCATTGAGATGAAAATTGCAGCATGGCTGAATAAACTATTGTGTATCTATGACTATGGGGTACTATGCAAAGAGCAGTTAAAAAGGATGTACTAGCAGAGAAATATTGCTAAATCATGTTATTAAGTAGTCTGACTTAAAAAAAAAAATGTGTTTTTTTTTTTAATTTATTTGTGAGAGGGCAGCCCCGGTGGCGCAGCAGTTTGGTGCCGCCTGCAGCCCAGGGCGTGATCCTGGAGACCCGGGATCGAGTCCCACGTCGGGCTCCCTGCATGGCATGGAGCCTGCTTCTTCCTCTGCCTGTGTCTCTGCCTCTCTATCTCTGTGTCTATGAATAAATAAATAAAATCTTAAAAAAAAAAATTTAAAAAATTTATTTGTGAGAGAGAGCAGAGTGAGCACGAGAGAACATGTGTTGGGGGCAAAGGGGAGAGGGACAAAGATAAGAAGTAGGTTCACTGCAGAGGGGGAGCCTCAGCCCAGACTCCATCCCAGAATATCTGCCTGAGCCAAAGGCAGATGTTTACCCAACTGAACCACCCAGGTGCTCTGTGGTTTGATCCTATTTTTACATTAAAAACACAAATCCAAGGGTGCCTGGGTAGCTCAGCTGGTTCAGCATCTGACTCTTGATTTCGCCCCAGGTCATGATCACAGGGTCATGGGATCTAGCACCACTGGGCTTCTCACTCAGCAGGGAGTCTGCTGAAGAATCCCTCCTTCTCCCTCTGCCCACTCCCAGCGGCTTGCTCTCATTCACATTCTCTTTCAAAAAAAAAAAAATCTTAAACCCAAATCCACACTATACATATATAATATACATATGTGCATATGTATACATATATGCTCACACATATATGTAAATCATTGGTAAAAATCTGAAAGAATAAGCTACAAATTACCCATATGACTAATCCTGGAAGGTGGTAAGGAAATGAAGTTAGACTAAGTTTTGTATTATTTGAACTTTATATGATGAGCATACATTTGTATGTTACTTGTATCATTAAACAACTTTTTTAAAAAGTAGGGTAAAAAGGAGAATAATATAGTGTTAACCACTACCACCTTCCTTGAGGTTCCTCTTTTCCAGGTAGCCTTCTCCTTGTATGACCACATCAATCATGTTGACTCACTAATTTGAATAAAATCACTATCTACAGGTGTCATAGAAATCACACATAGGTTGTAAACGGGCCTAGGTTCAGCTCTGATTAGTAGCTATGCCAGCTTTTAGCTCAAATTCATCATCATTTACATGGGAATAATGACAATACTTGCCTCACTTTGTTGTGGTAAGGATTACTTAAGAAAAAATAGGATAATGCATACGAAAGCTCTTGTGGAACCTCCCACGGTTGTCACCTGGCAGCAAACGCATTATGCAACAGAATGCCTTCCAGTATTTCCAAAGGTTTCTTTTGTTTCTCCCCACCACCCTGGTTTCTTTTTTTTTTTTTTCCTGGTTTCTTTTAATCTATAAGTTTTATGAAGTAGAATTAATGGTATTCAGCATCTAAAGTACCTTATTTTGGGGCAGCCCAGGTGGCTCAGCGGTTTAGCGCTGCCTTTGGTCCAGGGTGTGATCCTGGAGTCCCAGGATGGGGTCCTAGGATGGGGTCCCACGTCAGGCTTCCTGCATGGAGCCTGTTTCTCCCTCTGCCTGTGCTCTGCCTCTCTCTCTCTCATGAATAAATAAATATTTTTTAAAAATAATAAAGTACCTTATTTTTTTACATTTCAATTAGCGCTGTGATTCTTCAATTTCTTAAACTTGTTCTCAGAACTCTTGGCCAATCCACACAGAGGTCAGTCAGGGAAGGGAACTTGACTTCTCAGTCCTTATATGGCCTGTAATTACTTGTATTCTCTTCTCTGGAGGTGTTCTCAAACCTTTTTTTTTTTTTTGACTCCTCTACATTTGTGCAAGTCCTTGGAGAGGTCATAGACCTAAATTTTTTTTTTTTTAATTTTTTTTTCAAATTTATTTATTCATGATAGTCACACGGAGAGAGAGAGAGAGGCAGAGACACAGGCAGAGGGAGAAGCAGGCTCCAAGCACCGGGAGCCCGATGTGGGATTCGATCCCGAGTCTCCAGGATCACGCCCTGGGCCAAAGGCAGGCGCCAAACCGCTGCGCCACCCAGGGATCCCCATAGACCTAAATTTTAGGTAACACAAAATCCTTTTGCAACTCTGCCCTTCTCCCCTTCTTAACACTGATGGCCTTCTTATTAACAGCCAGCACAGCTTGTAGGGCAAAAAATGAAAACTCAAGTACTCTTCCATGTACTTCGAAACCTTCTTTTGAGAAGTCCAAGGACCTCTGAGGTTCTTCGGTATGTATGAAATTTCTGATCTCCTTCACAGATCAGGAAAACTACAAGAACCCTATTAGTGCTAAATAAATTTTAATGTGAAGTGAAACTTTCTTGGAGTTGATTTGAACACTTAGTAGTCCAAGTCAGAGGTGAAACATGGAACTCATTATTATAATTCTTAGGGAAGAAAAGGATACAAATGGAATTTTATTTTCAGTGGCCTCTTTCAACCCCTATAAATCATATTTTGCTACCTGTAATATAAAGGACAATTGGCATGACCTCTCTTTCAAGGGGTATCAGTTGTGAGGGGAAACCGACAAAAGATCAACTGAAATGAACACTTAAATATTGCCTGCCTACTAAGTATGAGCCAAGCACTGTATTAAGGACAGAACCCATAGTCCAGTAGGAAAATGGACAATTAAATAGGCAGATGTAAAGGTGAAAGGAGTCTTGAGAAAAACCTTAAAGGGTGCTGTTGCAGCACTCAGAGAGTTGCCCAACCCAACCATGAGGGCAAGGATGAAGACACTCACAGAAGCCTCCCTGAAAAAAAGATGCCTAGTTGGTTAAGCATCTACCTTTGGCTCAGGTCACGATCTCAGGGTCTTGGGATGGAGCCTCACGTTTGGCTCCCTGCTCAGCAGGGAGTCTACTTCTCCCTCTTCCTTTGCTTCCCACCCTGCTTGTGCTCTCTCTCTCTCTCTCTCAAATAAATAAACAAAATCTTTAAAAAAATAAAAAGAGAGAGGCCTAAACCAGGATCTGAAGGTAAATAAAAGATAGCTGAAAAGGAGAGTGAGTGGAGGCGGGCTGCAGAACAATATTCTAGGCAGAAAGAATCATGTACTCCCTGACCCAAGATCTGAAGAACTAGATAAAAGACAGAGAACTAGACAGATGAAGACAGATGAACTAGAAGACAGAGAAGACAGAGAGTAGAGTAGGAGAGATAAGCACATACAGATTATTGGGGAAAAGGCAAATAATGTAAAGCCATAATTATGTAGATACTGCAGATGTCTGATGTATTTTGGGGAAAAAAAAGTTATTTTATGGGAGCTTCTTGGAGAGGATCACAATCCATTGTACTTGAATAGCAAGTATAAGTCCCTAGAATGATGGGGGGAATATGATCTTGCTTAAATCAGTCCAATGTAAGCACTTTGATAGCTCCTACTTCATCTGGCACAGGGCTTTGCACATAATTGCCATTCAGTCTATACTGCTGAACCAGGGCACTTGTAGGTATTTGTTTCATTCCATGACCTATAGTATTATCATCATTCTCACATGGGCCCACCAGGGGCTTATCCTCCATAAGTCACTGTTCAAATTTTGATGAGAAAGGCATTGCAAAGCTCAATCTGCTTTAAAATAGTTCCTCAATAGGCCTGCCATGGTGGGTCTTTCCTTTCTAACAGGTCTCTCATACACCAATAATTTGAGGCACTTTCTTGAGTTATATAATGAAATAGGAGCATTGTCTTCATACATTTATCCTTAAAATGTGTGTGACTAGAGTCCCCACTGACTTGACTGCTAGTCAAATCTTTCCAAGTATTTCTTCTTGTTCCCCAAAGGATGTCTTATATCCGGAAACAGTGTGTTCTGTCTACTACAATAATCATCCATCTGTTCCCCTTCTCCCCTGCTCTGGCAACATTGTGTCCACCCATGCACTCTTCCTGATTTCCAAATGGCTTGGAGGAACCTTGCTATTGTCTCACTAATGGTGCTGTCTCCTGATATTGGTGGTGGTCTTCTGGCTCGCCCAAAGCCTCCACTGTCTGGGTGGCTGCTGAGCAGTGCCAGCTGAGTTGGGAGGAGGCAGGATCAGACCCTTTTCCAGTTCTGAGCCACACCTTTCCCCTGGAACCTAGAGTACCATTGTTCTGCCCAGAGTCATAAAGCTTCCCCTTCAAGCTTTTCCTTCTGTTTTTACTCCCCAAAGATGACTCTCAACTCCTCTTCCTCTTCTTCCTGTCCTTCCACCATTCCCAAAATAAAACCACAAAATCCTCAGAGATAAAGCTTGGGGTCAACCAGTACAGAATAGCATGTGATCATCCAGCATCTGTGGTCAAGGTAACATACTAACAAGATCAAGCACCTTAATAGATTTTCCCCAGAACAATTACTAGTCTCTTCCAAAGGTGAAGAAAGAAGTCTCCAATTCTGGGTGCCAAAGAATCTGCAACTCTTAAAGGACAACTTCCTCACTTCTACCCACCCAGGTTTCAAAAAAAGGCCTGGGTCTAGGGCACCCTGGGCACAAAGGAAGTTCTGCCATCCAGAAGGAAAAAGACAGTTAATTTTTTTTAAAAAAGATTTTTATTTATTTATTCATGAGAGAGAGAGAGAGGCAGAGACACAGGCAGAGGAAGAAGCAGGCTTTGTGCTGGAAGCCTAACGTGGGACTCGATCCCAGGTCTCCAGGATCACACCCTGGGCTGAAGGCAGCACTAAACCACTGGGCCACCGGGGCTGCCCCAAAAGAGACAGTTTAAAAAAATTAACCCAAAAATTCTCAATAGTTTATCAAATTGATAAAGGCACAAAAGGTCAGAAGTCTTAAGACTGGTCAATGTCAATGTACGAAATATCTGGAACCAGAAAACTCTAGAAAGAGATTCTAGACATGAATTGCATAGAAGATAAACTCTGGCCTTACCAATTAGGCTGTTCACCCATGAGTTAATATCAACAACTCTGGAAAAGACGTCATAAAACATTCCTGATATAAGATTACAAACCTTAATTGGTAGAGAGTTCCTAGTCATGTACTAGAAAAACTAAAAAACTTCCATCAGGAGTTATAAGTAGAAAATTGCCAAATATGGAAATGAAAGTTTAAAAAACAATGAAAAGAATAGAATAAAAGATCCATCTGGCACATTAACAACAACAATATAAAGTAAAGCAATAATTGCATGCCACTTTGTGCAAGCAAAATTTGTGCAGATCACAGAGGACCCTGAATGCCATGGTCATGAGGCTAAAATTTATTCTGTACATGATAGAAAGACATGGACAGATTTCCAGCAGGAGAATAACATCTTCTCAGCCTCCTCTCTTTTTTAAAAGGGAAGATTAATTAGTCAATTGGGTATAGGACAGATTAAAGATCATAGTGCCTACCATTATGGTAAAGGTGAGGGAACAGTTCCAGAAATGGTCTATACAGGCATGTTGTTAGATATCTAGCTTTGGAAAAACCCATGAGAAAGGCCCGCATAATGCACTGACTTCCTCCATCCATTATACTGTCTCACAGAAGACCTCGCTGCCTGATAAGTGATGCTAATGTACCACGAGACTCTGTATAAATTGACATCACGTAGGAACAGCCCAGAACTCATTTTTCAAATTGAACAGAGGTGTCCTTTTAAAGAAATTTTTGTCTTTCCGCAAAAATTGGGAAGCATCAGCGTCAAGAATCAGGGGATTTCCATTTTCAGAAAGTGCTGTTGTTGGTTTTTTTTCTTCTCAATGTCCATGACACATGAACAATTTCTCAGCCTCCTTAAAATCTTAAAATGACTGGGCCATTTATTTTTAATGGTCCTCCTTAATTGCACAGATAGCCTGTGGTAATGAGGCTTCCTTAAGTTTGGCTTTACTTCAAGGGCAAATAATTTTCTGATACATATTTAAAAAAATATTGCAACCTTGGCAGTAACATTGAGCAAAACCCCATTTTTCCTGCCCAGATTTCTTCTGTTTACTTCTTGTGTGTTAAGCCTGTTCTTTAGAGCTCACCAAAGATATGGTGACGCAATGATGGTTTACCCTTTCCCCAACTGAGGTCTGGTGTCATCCAGACCATCAGCTGACTATGGTCTAATGTAGCAACCATAGAGCTAATGAATTTTTTTTTAATTATGTATTTTTCAGAACTTTCCCAGGTAGAGCTCTAGGGATGAAATATAGAGTCTCTGAGCTATCATAACTTTCTCTCTCTCTCTCTCTCTCTCTCAGATTTATTTATTTATTTACTTGAGAGAGTGAGCACAGGTGGGAGAGGGAGAAAGAGGGAGAGAGAGACCCGTAAGCTGACCCCCTGCTGAGTGTGGAGCCCAATGTGGGACTTGATCCTACAACCCTGAGATCATGACCTGAGCCCAAATCAAAAGGCAGATGCTTAACTGACTGAGCCCCCAGGTGTTTCCTCTTTCTTTTTGTAGGTGGGTGCAGTGGGTCTTGTTGATCTCAGCCATCCCTAACTGCATCCTTCATAGAAATGGAAGGAAAAAAAGTTGGTACTAATGACAGAAACCAGGGAAGCAGGTGTATTTCAAGATCTAGTGAATAGCAGCATGTGAAGGAGTAGGATAAGTATGGGATAGGAAATTAGGATACTTGGATTCTTTTTTTTTTTTTTAAGATTTTATTTATTTATTCATGAGAGAGAGAGAGAGAGAGAGAGGCAGAGACACAGGCAGAGGGAGAAGCAGGACTCATCCGGGGTCTCCAGGATCACAAACTGGGCTGAAGGCGGAGCTAAACAGCTGAGCCACCCAGGCTGCCTGGATACTTGGATTCTAAACTCAAGCCGGTCACCAACTAGTCATTTGACCTCTGGCAACAATTTATCTACATAGGGTCTGACTTTTTTCATTTATAATATGAGGAAAATGAGCTAAAATGATTTCTAGTTATGACATCTTAAGAATTTTTTCTATTCCTAAATTCAGCATCTGTGACTACATAAGACTTCTGGCCTTTTTGCCAAATGGGAGCATCTGGCCTGTCATTATTGGCACCAACAAAGATGTGAGCAATTGAATTGATATGTCGTGCAAACCTAGAGCAAAATAAAACTATTGAGATAGTGGGGGTATCCTGGGAGTGGGAACAATATTGGCTGTGGTTTAGAGACTGCTTATATGATCTTATGTATTATCTCTTTTCTCTATACTGCTCTCATTTTTTCATTCCTGTCCTGTCTCATTTTTGTGTTTTATATTGTTCTCCCAACCCTGACCCTTTTCTTTCCTTTACAGTATACAGGCTTCAGTGTTCTTGGAAAGGAATTTGCAGAACTCTGGGTCTGGAAGAAATGTCATATAACTCCTGCTAACTGAAATGTAATCCTAACCAACTTCATGTATTGATTCACACTATGAGAAGCCTTTGGAGTAGGAGTGTGAGTAGCAATCCTTTTGCAAGAGTTCCTAGCACTGAAGTTCCAGGGAGAGGATCCTTACACATGTCATTCAAGTACAAGTGCCATGTGACTCACATACCATGAGGCAGAGGCTCTCCATTTGCTTTTGTCCATGTCTACTTTGTGCCCTATCTTCTTGTTTCCTAAAAATGTTTTTCTATCAGTACACTGGTCATGATGAGCACTAAATAATGTATAGAATTGTTGGATCACTACATTGTATGCCTGAAACTAATATCACACAGTATGTTAACTATACCAGATTTTAAAGTAAAAACTTAACTTAAAAAAGGTTTTTCCATTTGGTTAAATTGCAACTTGTTTTATTAACTGATGTGGAAGCAGGCTACATATGCAGTTACTTAAGAAACATACTCTCTTTTTCTCTATTCTTCCAGGTGGTTGAAAATTAATTTTAGGGTCTGAGTTCTGGGGTGCTCACCTGTGCCAATGAGTCAGACTGGAGGGGGAGTCAGGAGCATCTTTTTTATGTTGTCATCATTTATCCATCCTGGCACCTGCCAAGAGTGTCAGCATTCTTGTCTGATCTTTGATGATCCATCAGTGGGTCACTGTTGTGTCTTTCTCGTTCCAACATCAAGTTTTCTTCAGTCTTGCTAGCCCTTTCTCAGCTGCGTGTTGACCATTGTTCAGCTGGAGCACCATGGTGGCCTATGGAAAACTCCTTGGAGCTCTGTCAGTCACTCTAGGCAAGAAGAAACATTGTGAAGCTATGAAGCTCTACTCTATCACACTAGGCTGAGTGAGCAGAGATCAAGGGCTTCCTAGGTAGGCTCTTGGCTGAGACAGTGAATAAAAAGGTTCTCTCTGTAGGGACTCCAGAAGAGCAATGGGTGGATGTGGGGAGGACAGACTAGAGTGGTGGGTAAACTCTAGGTTAATATCTGGGGGGGGGGGGGGACTCTAAGTTAATATCTCAAAATATTGGGCAGCCCGGGTGGCTCAGTGGTTTAGTGCCACCTTCAGCCCAGGGCGTGATCCTGGAGACCTGGGATTGAGTCCCACGTCGGGCTCCCTACGTGGAGCCTGCTTCTCCCTCTGCCTGTGTCTCTGCCTCTCTTTCTCTCTGTGTCTCTCATGAATAAATGAATAAAATCTTTAAAAAATATATCTCAAAATATTATCCTATTACACAAAATTAATGAGTCTGTATTTAATCCTTGATTTTTGGGACAAGGCAGCAATAATAAACCTATTAACTATTTTGACTTCTTCATTCTGAAGAGGTAGCTCAGGTAGGATATTGTTTTCAAAAATCCAATGCTGTTCCTATTAATGGGGAAATTGGAAAGGGGTGATGTTGCCTGATGCTTCTAGTTTTCTTCTCTCTTTTTCTGAATTTCAGTGCCTTCTCTGCTCTGAGTTGCTTGTGTTATCCTGGTTTCTTTTGTTCTGGGGAAAAATGAGATAAATTAATTCATGCTAAAAATCTCTGTCTTCTGGAAGATTTACATTTTAAAAGAGGATAGTAGGGATAGATCAATGTTTAACACAAAGGAATGGATCACTATAGGTGAAACTTAAGATAGTGGGAAGGGAGAGATTTTGACATTTTTCTCACTATGGGAGTAAGCACTCCATGGCTCAAGGTAAAGGAATGGTATTCTCTTCCCCTTCCCTGAAAAGCCAGAACAAATCAGGTAAGCAAGGAACAACTCCGACAAAGGAGAGGACCCCTGAGGCAGAGTGAAGGGCAGAATTATAGAGCTGCTGTCAGAGAGCCAGTTAGAGACAGACATGGAACCTGGCTGGTACACTGGAACATTAGGACAAGTTGAGAAGTATGGAAGAGGCTGAAGGCTTCCCAGGTGAGGTCTACAACAGGGAATGGGAAAGGGGATTTGCTTTATGTGGTGCTTGGTTTGTGCTGAGCTGAATGATATTGAACCAGACTGGTTCAAGGTCATGATGATATGATGAAGAAAGTAGACTCTGGATAATCCCTACCATGCACAAGTATGCTGTTTTTTGCTTTTTGAAATATAGTCAGAATTTATTTTTAAGAGTTGATATTTGGGCATATTCCTTAAGTACCAGGCAAAGTTCATTTTAATTCATGGCTTTCAGATGTATATTATTAGTGCAAAAGTTGTAAAAAGTCTGTCTTAGTCTATTTGGGCTGCTATCACAAAAATACCATAGACTGGGTGGTTTATAAATGACAAATCTATTTCTTACAATATTGGAATCTGAGAAGTCTAAGATCAAGTTGTTGGCAGATTCAGTGTCTGGTGAGATCCACTTACTGGTTCATAGACAGCCATCTTCTTGCTGTGTCCTCACATGGTGGAAGGAGTGAGAGAGTGCTCTGGGGTCCCTCTTATTTTATTTATTTTTTTGGGGGGGTCCCTTTTATAAGGCACTGATCCCACTCATGAGGGCTCCACCTTCATGACCTAATCACCTATCAAAGGCCCTACCTCCTAACACCATCACTTTGGGAGTTAGGATCTCAACATTATTAACTTTAGGGGGACACAAACATGTAGTCCATTAACCCAGTGTTACTTCTAGTGTTTTCCAACATAGCTTCATTCTACTTTTGGTCCAGCAAAGTGGACAAAGGTCAGTGCAAAATAAATCACCTAGAATGTTCTCAGGTTCCCACTATCCAGCCTGACCTGCCCACACCTGGTTCAATATCTCTTTACTAGACTTAGTTTGTGTCATTGCATCTGTTTCTCCTTAGTCAATCCTCCTGCTGATTGACTGGTTGTGATTCTTGATTTTGGCACCATTCTCCTTCCAGATCACAGGTCTTTGCTTTTGGCCAGATTCTGGATGAATCACCAGGCCCTAACTCCTTCCTTTGGCACATTTTGCCCAGACATGAGGACATTGGTTAGGATTATTAGGGTTAGGAGGGTCAGGATTGGGAGCAAAACCCACATAAAGACATTTAAGCTATACCTAATTTCTTCTACTTATCTTCATTTGTTAAAAAAGATACTATATTTTGAATACTAATTGTAACTTTATGAAAACATCTTTTCAATAGCTTGTTTGTAGATTTGCTGTCACAGATGGCTAGTTAACTAAAATAAAACAATTTTCTATGCTTCCATTTTTCTAGGTGACAAGCCAGCAGAATATACCTTTAGAGTCAAATACTCCTCTTTTTTTTTTTTTTAAGATTTTATTTATTTATTCATGAGAGACACAGAGAGAGTAGCAGAGACACAGGCAGAGGGAGAAGCAGGCTCCATGCAGGGAGCCCTATGTGGGACTCGATCCCAGGACTCCGGGATCAGGACCTGAGCCAAAGACAGATGCTGAACCTCTGAGCCACCCAGGTGTCCCTAGAGTCAAATACTTCTTAAGAATTATTAACCAGGGATCCCTGGGTGGCGCAGCGGTTTAGCGCCTGCCTTTGGCCCAGGGCGCGATCCTGGAGACCCAGGATCAAGTCCCACGTCAGGCTCCCGGTGCATGGAGCCTGCTTCTCCCTCTGCCTGTGTCTCTGCCTCTCTCTCTCACTGTGTGCCTATCATAAATAAATTAAAAAAAAAAAAAGAATTATTAACCAAAGGGATTATTGGTTGAAGGCTCACTAAGCTTGCTTGGGAGACTCTCCTGAGGTAAAGTGAGAGTTAAAACCAAGGAGGAAATGGATGCATTGAAACAAATACATATAGTATTCCTAGCTTTGGATTTAAAGTGTCAGGAACAAGCAAGCCAGTCAAACCCTGAAGAATCTCTGATGGGGTGGTCCTTTCTGAGAAACATTTCAGGACAGAGGTGAATTAGAAATACAGTTTCATAAACATGGCCCAGTCTTGCAGAGAGTAGGCTTACCTTACCCAGACTTCCTCCAAGAGCAGAGGTCCATTAGTATCGTAGCCAGAGCCTGAATTTTGGAGCCAAACAGGCAAGTTGGAATCCTGGCCTGTCATTTACCTGCTGTGGGCTCTTATGTGACCAAATCTTTCTCAGCTTTGGGTTTGTTTGTTTGAACCATTAAACAATGATAGTAATACTCATCTGAGAGTTCATTTAAATCTATGGGTCATTAAATGATTGCCCTCATTTCAGTGAAGGAAGGTCAAATTCTAGTCACTCTCATAGTTGGCAGCCTCTTTATCTGGTTATGATGGATAATATGTATGTATCTTGGATTTGAAGGACCAGCTCAGGATAGTCCGTGACTGCCAACAAGTTCCACAGGAACCTGTTTCCAGACTTCCCTTATTTTTGCCAAGTAGAGATAACTGCTGATGGAAACTGTCACTTGTCACATTCCCAGGAGCCAAGCATCTCTCTAATATTTGTTTCTCTCCAAGCAGGGCTGTCAGGGAAGGCAAATCAAGAGTTCAGACCAAAGAACTGCTGCTTTGGCATCACTCCTTTGCCCACTCCTAGGCATGTGCCAGATGCCTAGAGCTAGCTTGGAGGAAAAGACACATCTCCTTCAGAAATACCTGGAGGAGCCTGGATATTTTCTTAGTAAAAGATACCTTCACATGTTAGTTTGCAGCAAAGGCTTATATGTTTTTATGACAAATTTTATCCCTTACATGTGGTTAAAGACAGAATTAATCATAGCTTTAACCCACAGTGCTGCAGTATGAGCAAATAGGAGGTCCTGGGAAAATGTTTTGGACTTTTAGAGTCCATCCCAATGGATTTATAGAACTTCTGGGTGCTAACATGGATTCTCACTTCCCTACTACATGGGTTCTCATTTCCTTATTTCATTACCAACTTATTTCAAAATACGAATTTGTTTCTCACTAGTGACAATCAGCAGGCCAGCGACTTCATAAGATCAGGCCTAGAGGGGATCCTTGGGTGGCTCAGCGGTTTGGCACCTGCTTTTGGCCCAGGGCGCGATCCTGGAGTCCCAGGATCGAGTCCCGTGTTGGGCTCCCAGCACGGAGCCTGCTTCTCCCTCCTCCTGTCTGTCTGTCTCTCTCTGTGTCTATCATGAATAATAAATAAATAAATATTAAAAAAAGATCAGGCCTAGAGATGCAAATGAGGTTTGCTTAAAAAAAAAAAAAAAGAAAGAAAGGGTAGGGGGGAAACAAACAAAAATCCAGACTCTTAAATACAGAGAACAAACTGATGATTACCAGAGGGGAGGTGGGAGGATGGGTGAAACAGGTGATGGGGATTAAGGAGTGCAGTGTGATGATGAGCACCAGGTGATGTACAGAATTACTGAATTACTGTACACCTGAACCTAATTCAACACTGTATAAAAAAGGAGAGTGGTTAATAAAACTTTGAACTAGAAAAAAAAGAAATGAGGTTTGATTTTAATTGGTGTCTTCTGGTGTCTTTCAGTCAATCATGGATAAATTGTTCATTCAGTGCCTCTACTGCCTCAAGTCAAGTGACAAAGGATATTAGAATCACTGTCACAGAGGACATTGTCATGGAGCCGTATTTATCATAAATTGATTGCTGCACAATGCCAAGACAAGGTAGATAGGCAGAATGATTGCCCATTAGCAAAGACTGTTTAACACACAGATATTTCACAGAATTCTTCAGACCCCTGTGCAAATATCCTAATGGGACCTTGGGTGTTAATTTGCAAAAAAAGGCAAATTGTATGGATAAAGAGGCATGAAAGTTGGTGATATTCTAAAAGAGATTTGATTACAAAATATACATCATTATTTCTTTACCTGTAAGGTCTTCAAAAAATGGAAGTGGGAAGTAGAGTACTATAGTTTAGTGGTTTCCAGATAATTTTTTTCAATAAATTAGTTAAATTTTAAAACAAGAAATGAGAGGAACTAATTAGTACAAGGTTGTCAACTTTTTTTGCAAATTTTGTGAAGGAAATTAAAAAAGAGATTTCCTAGAAACTATTGCTATAATTTCATGAAGAAAGACATTCAAATACCAAAATAAAAGAGTGGATATAATTTCAGAATAAAGAATAACTTTCAGAGTAGATAACAGTGTCTAACACTTATTGGACACTTCCATGTAAGGTACTAAGACATTGAATATATTGTCTTACTCATACAACCTTGTGAGATGGATACAGTTATTATTCCCACTGGACAGATGAGGAATTGGATTACAAGGAGATAATGTGTCTAAGGAAACACAGTAATGGCACAGTGTGAATTCATTTCTTCAGAGACCATGGTTTTAAAAACTATGTGATAAGTATTAATGACACCTTACAATTAGCGTCACTAAAATATTGGTTACATAACCTCTTTTTCTAATTTTGACATCAACAGGTGAAAATGTGGTCACAGACCTATATCAGTCTGAAAACTAGGGTGTCTCTTGAAGAAGGGGCCAGAGATAATTAATAAGAGTGGGAGGCTGGAATAGGCTTGGGCCTTAGATACTATCTTCAGGTATTGTTATACATATACACACAAAGAAACACTAACTGGTTTAGAAGAAAAGCAATAGAAGCATTCACCAAAATTCTTTTTACTTAAATACTACCTCAGACATACCACCTGTAGTACACTATGAATTGATTTTTTTCGAAATGCATTCTGTAATTATCTTTGAAAAACACCATTCTGTCAGTATTGAAACTACATTGTGAATGAGACAGTACTTCCTTCCTACTCTTCATGGACAGGGATGGGCCATCCATTTCCTTCCCAAAAGGAATAGGCCTGCCAGGACTCCTTGTACTGTACCTTCTGTCCTCTCATTCCTTCTCCAGGGACATGGAATAACTGACCTTACCTGTGAATTGGCTTGGCTCTGTGTCTTTTGGGCTTACCTTTCAGAGCCAGTCTATCTCCAGGATACCCATATCCTCTGCTCTTCCCTGTGGTTCATCTACTGAAGGAGCTCTGCCTCTAGGAAGAAGCCTGCTGTCTCTGACTTAGGGTGAATTCCATTTGGGAAGGGTATTCTCAGCCCTTTTGGCTTCATATCTAAAGTCACAATATCTAATTAGCTTTATCTGATATAAAGGTAACAGATACTTATTTTTCTGTTTCCCACATTTTATTTCTTATTGGTTACAGATTTTAGAAAGGAAGAAAAGAGCTGTTATTTTTTCAGTCCTTAAACTCATGGTATGCCATCATAAAATTGTATGATTGAGTTTGGAAGGGACCTGAATAGGTCATCCTGAACCACATCTAAGCTTAAAGACTTCCATAAAATAATCGTTCTTAACATTTTATTAGCACTTACTATATGATGGGCACTGGACCACAAGCCTTCTGCATGAAGATCTCATTTAATTCTTACAGCAGTCCTATGAGATGGGCACTAGGGACATAGGCTCACTAATTAGAAACTTGAAGTGGTTAATTAATATGCCCAAAGTTACAGAATGATTAAGCAGCAGAATCCCATGGAGGGGTAAATAAGATAGATCCCATCCCAGTCCCCTATGGAGACAACAGATATTGAACAATGAACAAATAATCGATGACAGGTGTGATGAGTGTCATGCCAGGTCCTTAGCACCCATAACCTCTAGTCTGATGGGTGAAGGAAAACATTCTTTCCTGACAAAGTGACATTCAGTTGTGAGCCATTACATGTGTAGGAGTTATCAAGGCAAAAGAATGAGTGGGATGGGTGGATGTGTGGGATGGGATTAAGGATGAGGAGTAGGCAATATTTTGGGAGGGAAGAGAGTCTGAGGTAAGAAAAGGTACGATAGCCCATGGCACTGAAAGGAGGTTGCTGCAGAGGAGGTGAGGGAGGAGGTAGCACCAGATGACATTGGGAAGCCAGGTTGGGGTTATAGAAGAAGACGTTTTGCAGTCCATGCTAAGGATTTGGGATCTTGTCTCAGGAGCGATATGATACCTTTGAAAGGTGTTGAATAAGGAGAGTGACAATCGTGCCTACTTTGCTTTGTGGCATTCATTCCCTATTTCTAAGCTTTTCATTCTGACTACATCAGATAGAAATTCCTATTAGGAGCTAGTCTCTCTTTAACACCTGGTGGCTTTTGATGAACTATTAATTTCCCCCTTAATAAGGGGTAGCATTTGTGAAGTCTTTTTTAGTAGTTCTCAGATGTGGCTGTGTCAGAAAAACTTTTAAATATGCTGATGCAAGGCCACACTCAAGACCAAGTAAATCAGAATCTCTAAGCATGGGAGCCAAGCAACCATATTTTATAAGATACAGTAGCCTCTGCAATTCAATTTAACAAACATTTATTGAGCTACTACTGATCCTAAATCCAAGCACTGTGTTAGATGCTGTGCCTACGAAGATGAGTAAGTGTGAAAGCTGTTTTCGCTGTTAACCACTCCGAAGTCCTAGCATCTGCCTGCTGCTGGTACTAAAGCAATCAAAGTTGAGACAGCCCCACATGTCAGGATGCAATTAAAGGAATCTTTGAAGTCAAAGTCAATGAAAATAATAAATCATGTGGTTGCATATCTACAGTGTCTTTCCTGGTATTTTCACTGGAAATCCCAGAAACCAGGAACCCCCAGCCAGGAGAGATGGATGCTCCTCCTCCTGGTGTCCAGTTGTGAGGATTCAGAGGGCAGTCAAGGCACCCTGCTGCTTTGATTGCTCTCCCTATCATATCCTTGCCTTGGAGAATTGGCCCGAGGAAGGAGGCAATATGCATCATTTATTCATTGATTCAACATTTACTGAGCACCTACTATGTGTCAGGCAGTGTGCTAGGCATTGGGGCTAGAAGAGCAGCCATGAACTCAAGTTGCTCACAGAAGACAAGGAATCTATTCTGTTTTTTAGTTTGTCAGGATAAATCAAAACAAAAATGCCTTCTTTTTTTTTAATATTTTTTTCTTTATTTATTTATGATAGTCACACAGTGAGAGAGAGAGAGGCAGAGACACAGGCAGAGGGAGAAGCAGGCTCCATGCACTGGGAGCCCGATGTGGGATTCGATCCCGCGTCTCCAGGATCGCGCCCTGGGCCAAAGGCAGGTGCTAAACCGCTGCGCCACCCAGGGATCCCCAAAAATGCCTTCTGAACGTATTTCAAAAGGCTGATCTGAGGATAAAAATAGATTATAAATATTCAAATGCTTTGGAAAATAAGGAATCCCTGATGAGTCAACAGAAAATTCTATATACCTTGAACTGTGAAACCATAAAACCTCAAGTTTTGCTACTTATTGCTACTGGTTTTGGAAATATTTTCAGAAAGTAGCAATGGTTTCTTTTTTACTTGTTTTATGTATCATGTAGTGTTGTATCAGGTACAAAAGGGTACTTAACAGATTTTTTAAAAAATTATCAATGAATAACTCTATCCAAGTTAGAAAGGGTACATTTTTTTTTTTTTTCTGAACAAGATTAAAAAAAAAAGTTCACTGTGAAAACAAGCCAAATGCTAAGGCCAATACAATTTTGAAAGTTTTAAAAGAATATAGAATCATGTCTTTATTTTTTAAAAGATTTTATTTATTTATTCATAAGAGACACAGAGACAGAGAGAGGCAGAGACACAGGCAGAGGAAGAAGCAGGCTCCATGCAGGGTGCCCGACGTGGGACTCAATCCTGGGTCTCCAGGATCATGCCATGGGCTGAAGGTGGTGCTAAACTGCTGAGCCACCCAGGCTGCCCCATGTCTTTATTTTTAAAGCTCTGGAGATAGCTTGTGTTTATGATGGTCTCTGGGGAGCTTGAAATTCTAAGATTTCAACTTGAATAAGACAGGAAAGCATCTTTTGAAAACAAATATCCAAGTTTTTGTTGAAGTATTTTAATTTCTTCTCTTACTTGGCTCCACTTTGAGATAAATTGAGAAAAAAATTAAAGATATATTTCATAGACTTAGAGAATCCTAGAATTGAGGGGTAGAAGGGAGGGTTGGAAAAATCCAGGAGACCATCCAGAATGACCTAGAGAGCTTTCTCAGAAACAAACTTGGCAGGTTTCTGAAGGGATGATCTGGAATATAGGAGCCAGGAATGGGGGATTTGGTACAGATGATTTTATGAAGCTCTCCAGGGGGGCCCTTGGGTGGCTCAGTCACATAAGTGTCTGCCTTTGGCTCAGGTCATGATTCCACGGTCCTGGGATCGAGCCCCCCATTGGGCTCCCTGCTCAGTGGGGAGCCTGCTTCTCCCTCTCTGTCTGCCTGCTGTTCCTCCTGCTTATGCTATCTCTTGTCAAATAAATAAATACAATCTTAAAAAAAAAAAAAAAAAAGGAGAAGAAGAAGAAGAAGCTCTCCAGGGATGCCTGGGTGGTTCAGTCAGTTTAGCATCTGACTCTTGATTTTGGCTTAGGTCATGATCTCAGGATCCTGAGATCAAGGCCCACCTTGGGTTTAATGATCAGTTGGGAATTTACTTGAGTTTACTCTTTCCTTCTCCCTCTGGCAACCCCCCACCTCTCCTCTTGCATGTGGTCTCTCTCTCTCCCTACTCTTAAAATAAATAAATACATCTTTAAAAAAAATTTCTTCAGATGATCCTGCTGCCTATTCTGGTTCAGAACAACTCAACAAGTCCAATCATTCTATTTTATAGACGAAGGAACTAAGTCCCAGAGATTTGAAGTGAGCTATGCAAAGTCTCACAGCTAGTTAGTGATGGAAACTAATATTGTGTTTTCTATTCTATCACATAGATTTCCATATTTTTGCTAACATTACCATAGCCTCAATTCCACTAACACAGCCTTTGTTCTATAAATAATTAAAACATTTTTGTTCTTGGATGTTATATAAGAGAGAAGCTTAGCTCTGGATAGACCAGTATGCCTAACGACCAGCAGCAGTTAGGAGGTCTGATTATAAATGCATCAAACAATCATTTAAATAAAAGATAGGGGTAACTTGGTAGGGTCTCCCAGGATACGGAATTAAAAGGAAACTGAAAAATCATTCACTTTGTTTAAAAAGCAGAATGATATTTATCTTGATACAATCTCTTTGTTTTATTCTAGCTTTCAAAAGGAAAAATACTTAGCGTTAGTTAAATAAAATAAAAAAACCATATATTGCATGTTGACAACAAATTTAAAGTATTCTGTATAACATAATAATTTGGGTATAGATACCTTTTCTTCCCACCTGCCACTAAATATTTAAGATACTTTTCCCTCCATCTTAATTTTAAGTATGATCAGAAACTTGTATCTAACTGAACTAAATATATATTGAGTGGAAAGTCACAGTTTGGGTTTCACACACATTCTCACTTATATTTGTTTTGAAATACTCAAGAGATTAGTATGCATGGTGTTATTTATTCTGATGCTAAAAATGAATGCAAGTCTCAGTGGAATTGCAAGTATGTTTCTTCCAACAGCTCCAAATTATAAGGTTAACAACCTGTTTTTGTGCTCTTCTTTTCTGCTTTTTCTAAAATTGCAAACTGCCCACCTACCTTGGCCCATGAATAAGGTGAAAAGGGACATTGGAGGTGAAGGTGTGTGTGAGTAACTGTGTGCGTGTGTGAGATGGAAGGAGGAGAACAAGGTTAGAAAAGGAAGTTCCACCGAACTACTGTGGGTAGCTAGTCACCTTACTATCACTTCCAGATTGCCATTTGGTTAATAGTGTTTTAATTTTTCTGTCCCATGCAGTTATCTTATGTTTTCTTTCATAGAGAGACAATATTAGACCACTAATATTAGATAGATTAATCATTCCTAGTACCATAAAGAGCATTTACACAAAGTGACCAAGGGCCAAATTTCCTGCAGCTCAAAACCTTAAGAAAAAAAAATTATATGAAGCTATTCATGATTTCCTCCGAAAACGGGGAGTCCTTCTGCCATCTTCTACTTTGTGCTATTAATTCTGCTGTGCAATCTAAATGCAATATGGCCAGTATGTTTAGGTAACTGTATCTCTCTTTAGGTAACATAGCCCTTGGGCATAGTAGGCATTTATAAAGAGTATCAGAACATTTCATCTCCAAGATTAACCTAAAGGGAAAGGAGTCACTACTTGATAATCAATGTGGCATAAAACATTAATGTAAGGCTTCAATGTACCTGTTTCATGAAAGAACTATTCTCACATTACATAGCAATCAGATGCTTCAAGAGGGAACAGGTTTCTTGCAATTGGGATGTCATGTGATGGGACTTTGAAAGGAGATCCATCTAATGCTTTAGAAAGCTCTTAGGAGGAGCTCCTGACCTCTCTAGGAAAGCTAAAAATAGGAAAGGGGAAGATAACAAGGAAAACCTTTATGGAGGCTCGCTTCACATGCAATCCCTGATATAATAGCATCCCCACTGGACAACCTCTAAAAGGCAATATAACCTGGCTGGCTGTAAGAATTGACTCTGAGATTTTCTATCGTTCTCAAGGTGTGGTTCCAAACCAAAAACTAATAGTTCACTTTGCTTGGGAACCAGCTAGAAATGTAAAATTTCTGACCCTCCTGGGATCTACTGAATCAGGAACTCTGGGGTGGAGCCGAGGACTCTGCTCTTTAACAAGCCCTCCAGGTGATTCTGCTGCAGAATAAAATTTGAGAATACTGTTCCACCCTGACCCTCACCAGCTGTTGTGTACCAGCGGTTCAGATCACCTGGGGAAAGCTCCCTTGGGCCTTGGGCAATGGAGAAAATGAATGTTTCTGGGGAAAAAGGGAGAATGAAGCTTATTCTTTTTTTTTTTTTTTGTCCTATTAAAATAAAAATACTTCAAAGCTCTCTCTACTAAAATAACACTTTACTTATCCATTGAAATCTTAATAGGGATTTGCTAATTCAGCTGAGAGCTGGAATAGTGCTTAGTTGAACACTGTAAATTGATCTGGATGCACTGGACTGATTCGGCCTGAGTTGACATTTATCTTCTGTGACAGCCGTGAAGGAGGGGGGGTTAGCAAGATAATCAATAGTGTATGAAAGATTTTAAGAAGTATGTTTCATTTACATAAAAAATATCAGAGCTGCAAGAGACCTTAGGAACTGATTGTTTTTCTGATCTTGTTTTATGGAGGTCTCACAACTAGTTAGTGATAGAGTCAGGACCACAAAGGGGTGCTTGTTCTAGGGATTCGAATGTACTGTCTACAGTGCCAGGAATACTTTACACCACTCAGCACTTAACGCTTCAACATTTTCCTTGCATGGAATGGATGGCAAGCCTAAATTCTGGGTAAAGACCAATAGAAACTTGCTCTCAAGAAATTCAGTCTGATGTTTTCCAGTCATCTATTCAAGTTCAAGATGACGACTTAGTTATACTCATTCTTTGCTTTGGCAAAAGATTCAGGAAAATTCTCTAAAGATCTATTGTATTGATTAGAATCGTTTTGGTTGCCAGAACAGAAGCCTACTTGAGTCAGTTTCAGCAAAAAGGGTGCATTAGTTACGGCGGGATTGAAGAAGGAGTTGGACAAGCAGGCCCCAAGAGGATAGGAACTGGGGTTGGAAGCATTGTAAGGAGCCTAGAATTCTTCTTTCTGGGGGTCCTCCTCATCTGCTTCTTCCTGCTGGTCAGTATCACTAATCTCTCATGTAACAGAATGGTATTTTTCTTTTTAAGATTTTATTTATTTATTCATGAGAGCCACACAGAGAGAGGCAGAGACATAGGCAGAGGGAGAAGCAGGCTTTCTGTAGGGATCCTGATGTGGGACTCGATCCCCAGACCCTGGGATCACACCCTGAGCCAAAAGCAGACGCTCAACCACTGAGCCACCTAGGAGTCCCAGATGGTATTTTTCTATTTCGCAGTATATATACATGGTAGAAAAAAGAAGCCACAGGTAATGGTATATAAAATACAAGTTTTATATGTCACATAGTTGACTGATTCTTGATATTTTCCTTTTTAAAGTTTTTTTTTAAGGTAATGGATTTATTGAGATAGAAGTAAAAAATTCACATACCATAAAGTTCACTTTTAAAGTTGTATGGCTCACGGGATCCCTGGGTGGCGCAGCGGGTTAGCGCCTGCCTTTGGCCCAGGGCGCGATCCTGGAGACCCGGGATCGAATCCCACATCGGGCTCTCAGTGCATGGAGCCTGCTTCTCCCTCTGCCTGTGTCTCTGCCTCTCTCTCTCTCTCTCTCTGTGACTATCATAAATTAAAAAAAAAAAAAAAAAAAAGAAAAAATTTAAATTCTATTTAAAAAAAAATAAAGTTGTATGGCTCAGTAGTGACTTTTTATACAGTTGGTTATTCACAGAAACATGCACAGTGGTGAAAAATTTGAATTGCTGGACATGCACGCTTCCAGCTGAGGTTGGACAACACACACCAAAGACAGATGCCCTTTTGGTGGTCTATTTAGTGTCATGTTTTTTGCATTTTTGTGCTTTTTGTTGGTGATATTGCTATTTATTTTTTGTTTAAGATTTTATTTATTTATTCATGAGAGACATGGTGGGGGTGCGGGGCACAGAGACACAGGCAGAGGGAGAAGCAGGCTCCATGCAGGGAGCCTGACACAGGATTCGATCCTGGGTCTCCAAGATCAGGCTCTGGGCTGAAGGTGGCGCTAAACCGCTGAGCCACCCGGGCTGCCTGATATTGCTGTTTAGAATGGCCCCCCAGTATAGTGCCAAAGTGCTGTCTGCTGTTCCCAAGCATTGGAAGGCTGTGATGTGCCTTACAAAGAAAATATGTATGTTAGATAAGCTTTTTTTTTTTTCAGGCATGAGTTATAGCTCTGTTCCCTATGAGCTCAATGCTAATGAATCAACAATGCGGTACATCTAGAAAAAAGAGGAGGAAGTTTGCCCGTCTGTTCTTGAAGCTGCTTTGGAAAATGCTAACGTGACATCTGTAGTGTGTGATGAAGCTATGGAGAAGATGGAAAAGTGGCTAAATCTGTGACCTCTTGAGATGATAATCCATCTTTAAAAAGCATAAAGGATATATAGGTTGGGGGCATTGTGAGCCAAAAGCCAAAAATATTTACTGTCATGTTGCCCAAGGTGAGGAAAATGTTAAACTCTTCTTGGTTAGTGTTTTAGCATATAGAAATACTGCATATAATTAATTATAAGAAATACATATTAAATAATATGTTTTTAGACAGGAATATACATAAAACAAGGTTATGCACCAATTGGTTGATAAAAATGCTATGAACAGAAGCTTGTCAGAGCCTAGCCCTATATTTCCTTGAGGAGCAATAGCTCAGTATTTACTACAGCAATGTTTACATAACTATATAGAATATAATTACACTGAAAAATGAGAATTAATTGTAAACATTAACAAAATTATGCCTTAATCACCACTATCTAATTCCAGAACATTTTCATTATCCCCAAAAGGAACTCCAGACCCATTAGCAGTCATTTGCCACTTCCCCTTGACCTCCACCTCCTGGCAACCACTAATCTATTTTCCATCTCCATGGATTTGCCTATTCTGGATATTTCATGTAAATAGCATCATATGATGTGTGGTCTTTTGTGTCTTGGTTCTTTTGCTTAGCATAATGTTTTCAAGGTTCGTTCATATTTCCTAAAGTAGCTGCACCATTTTTCAATCCTACAAGCAGCATATGTGGAATCCAGTTTCTCCGCATCCTTGCCAATACTTGTTATTGCTGTCCTTTTGATTACGGCCATTGTAGTGGGTATGGAATTGATATTTCTTTGTGGTTGTGACTTATGTTTCCCTGATGACTAATAATGTTTAATTAATCTTTTCATTTGCTTATTGACCATTTGTGTATCTTCTTTGGAAAAATATCTATTCAAATCCTTTCCTTATTTAGGGGCACCTGGGTGGCTCAGTGGTTGAGCATCTGCCTTTGGCTCAGGTTTCGATCTTGAGGTCCTAGAATCTAGTTCCATATCGAGCTCCTGGCAGGCAGTCTGCTTCTTCCTCTGCCTGTGTCTCTGCCTCTGTATGTCTCTCATGAATGAATAAATAAAAATTTTTAAGAAAAAATTCTTTTTCCTATTCAAAATATTAGAATATTTGTTGATTGTAAGAGTTCTTTATATATTTTTGGATACAAGTTCCTTGTAAGATATATGATTTGCAAGTATTTTCTTCCATTCTTCCACTCTTTTTATTTTTCAATTTTTATTTATTTTATTATTGTTTTTTTAAGATTTTATTTATTTATTCATGAGAGACACAGAGAAAGAGGCAGAGACACAGGCAGAGGGAGAAGCAGGCTCTCTGAGGGGAGCCCGATGTGGGATTCGATCCGGGGATTTCGGGATCACGCCCTGAGCCAAAGGCAGATGCTCAACCGCTGAGCCACCCAGGCGTCCCTGTCTTTTTATTTTTTGATGGCTGAATGGACTTTTTTCTTTTTTTTAAAAAAGATTTTATTTATTTATTCATGATAGTCACACAGAGAGAGACAGAGAGGCAGAGACACAGGCAGAGGGAGAAGCAGGCTCCATGCAGGGAGCCCGACGCGGGACTCGATCCCGGGTCTCCAGGATCGCACCCCGGGCCAAAAGCAGGCGCTAAACCGCTGCGCCACCCAGGGATCCCTGAATGGACTTTTGATCTGGATGTCAGGCTCACTTGTTCAGTTTGCACATGTGTGTACTTTTCAGATGATGGGGCATACTGGCAATGGCTTTCTGTGTAACCTTGTGAAGACACAGGAAGAAAACAGCCATCTATAAACCAGGAAGAGAAGCCTTCAATGGAACTAATCCTGATGACACTTTCATGTCAGACTTTTAGTCTTCAGAAATGTGAGAAAATAAATTTCTGTTGTTGAAGCCACCCAGTCTGTGGTATGAGGTTATGGCAGCCCTAGCAAACTGATATAACTAGTGTTGCTATAGAGATTATGTTTTTAGGCATCAACATTCCCTCTGTATCTGAGAAGTGGCATTATCAAGGGCTTTGAATGTGTTCTTGTTTATTTATCAAGTTTACTAATTATAATATGTCATTAAGACAGATCCAGAGGAATTACTGCCTGGACATTCTGCTAAAGGAATTCCTATACATGATTATAAGTAACAAACTCTTTTAAATTATCATGCAAATGTAACTTTTTACCAACTGGCTCTTCCTAAATTGAAGTTAAGAAGGTTTTGTTTTGCTAATCTAACAACTCAGGGATTTTTATTTTTATGTTCAAAAGTTCTTTCTTCTTTTTCCTCTAGAGAATACACTGTATCCTTGAGAATACACATATATAGCCCTGGTTATGAGCCATGCTATAGTCTGAATATTTGTGTCCCTGCCCCACTCCCAAATGTCTGTGTTGAAATCCTAACCCTTATTCAATCAGGGAATTTTTCTTTGTGAGAAAGGCCCCAGAATTGATTCTAAAGATCCTTACTACCCCTTCTCCATCAGATCTTTGTAATGTGACATGGTCCCGCCTAAGGGCCGAGGTATTATCCTTCCCCCACCACAACAAAATCAATGTGAGCCATGCTAGTAGCTATAACTTCACTGTTCACCTCCCCCAATGATCCCCTGATGCATGTGGATCTTGTCAGGAAGGATCAGTTACAAGATGGACAATGGATTTTTAGAAAAATCACAGTTACTGTATATCCCCAACTTTGGTCCATGTGGGCCACTGTACAAGGACTTTGTGTATTTAATAAGGTGGCTATTATTCTTATGATGTAGGACTCTGTTGATCTAATGAGAGATCTAATGAGAGAATCCAGGTGGCTGAACTAGAATAAGACTCAGTGCCCTAGGCCCTCTTGGTGGGGCCACATGGGAGTTGTACAAATCAGGCTAGCCTGGGTTGCCATTAGGGAAAGAAAGAAGTATGCCCAGAGATCAGGGTTGAATACTAGATTTTCAAAATTGGTTCGTGTAAACACATATCCCTTTCTTTTTTTTTTTTTTTTTTTAAAGATTTTATTTATTTATTTATTTTTTTTTTTTATTGGTGTTCAATTTACTAACATACAGAATAACACCCAGTGCCCGTCACCCATTCACTCCCACCCCCCGCCCTCCTCCCCTTCTACCACCCCTAGTTCGTTTCCCAGAGTTAGCAGTCTTTATGTTCTGTCTCCCTTTCTGATATTTCCCACACATTTCTTCTCCCTTCCCTTATTTTCCCTTTCACTATTATTTATAATCCCCAAATGCATGAGAACATATAATGTTTGTCCTTCTCCGACTGACTTACTTCACTCAGCATAATACCCTCCAGTTCCATCCACGTTGAAGCAAATGGTGGGTATTTGTCATTTCTAATAGCTGAGTAATATTCCATTGTATACATAAACCACATCTTCTTTATCCATTCATCTTTCGTTGGACACCGAGGCTCCTTCCACAGTTTGGCTATCGTGGCCATTGCTGCTAGAAACATCGGGGTGCAGGTGTCCCGGCGTTTCATTGCATTTGTATCTTTGGGGTAAATCCCCAACAGTGCAATTGCTGGGTCGTAGGGCAGGTATATTTTTAACTGTTTGAGGAACCTCCACACAGTTTTCCACAGTGGCTGCACCAGTTCACATTCCCACCAACAGTGTAAGAGGGTTCCCTTTTCTCCACATCCTCTCCAACATTTGTTGTTTCCTGCCTTGTTAATTTTTCCCATTCTCACTGGTGTGAGGTGGTATCTCATTGTGGTTTTGATTTGTATTTCCCTGATGGCAAGTGATGCAGAGCATTTTCTCATGTGCATGTTGGCCATGTCTATGTCTTCTTCTGTGAGATTTCTGTTCATGTCTTTTGCCCATTTCATGATTGGATTGTTTGTTTCTTTGGTGTTGAGTTTAATAAGTTCTTTATAGATCTTGGAAACTAGCCCTTTATCTGATATGTCATTTGCAAATATCTTCTCCCATTCTGTAGGTTGTCTTTGAGTTTTGTTGACTGTATCCTTTGCTGTGCAAAAGCTTCTTATCTTGATGAAGTCCCAATAGTTCATTTTTGCTTTTGTTTCTTTTGCCTTCGTGGATGTATCTTGCAAGAAGTTACTATGGCCGAGTTCAAAAAGGGTGTTGCCTGTGTTCTTCTCTAGGATTTTGATGGAATCTTGTCTCACATTTAGATCTTTCATCCATTTTGAGTTTATCTTTGTGTATGGTGAAAGAGAGTGGTCTAGTTTCATTCTTCTGCATGTGGATGTCCAATTTTCCCAGCACCATTTATTGAAGAGACTGTCTTTCTTCCAATGGATAGTCTTTCCTCCTTTATCGAATATTAGTTGCCCATAAAGTTCAGGGTCCACTTCTGGATTCTCTATTCTGTTCCACTGATCTATGTGTCTGTTTTTGTGCCAGTACCACACTGTCTTGATGACCACAGCTTTGTAGTACAACCTGAAATCTGGCATTGTGATGCCCCCAGATATGGTTTTCTTTTTTAAAATTCCCCTGGCTATTCGGGGTCTTTTCTGATTCCACACAAATCTTAAAATAATTTGTTCTAACTCTCTGAAGAAAGTCCATGGTATTTTGATAGGGATTGCATTAAACGTGTATATTGCCCTGGGTAATATTGACATTTTCACAATATTAATTCTGCCAATCCATGAGCATGGAATATTTTTCCATCTCTTTGTGTCTTCCTCAATTTCTTTCAGAAGTGTTCTATAGTTTTGAGGGTATAGATCCTTTACATCTTTGGTGAGGTTTATTCCTAGGTATCTTATGCTTTTGGGTGCAATTGTAAATGGGATTGACTCCTTAATTTCTCTTTCTTCAGTCTCATTGTTAGTGTATAGAAATGCCACTGACTTCTGGGCATTGATTTTGTATCCTGCCACGCTACCAAATTGCTGTATGAGTTCTAGCAATCTTGGGGTGGAGACTTTTGGGTTTTCTATGTAGAGTATCATGTCATCGGCGAAGAGGGAGAGTTTGACTTCTTCTTTGCCAATTTGAATGCCTTTAATGTCTTTTTGTTGTCTGATTGCTGAGGCTAGGACTTCCAGTACTATGTTGAATAGCAGTGGTGAGAGTGGACATCCCTGTCTTGTTCCTGATCTTAGGGGAAAGGCTCCCAGTGCTTCCCCATTGAGAATGATATTTGCTGTGGGCTTTTCATAGATGGCTTTTAAGATGTCGAGGAATGTTCCCTCTATCCCTACACTCTGAAGAGTTTTGATCAGGAATGGATGCTGTATTTTGTCAAATGCTTTCTCTGCATCCAATGAGAGGATCATATGGTTCTTGGTTTTTCTCTTGCTGATATGATGGATCACATTGATTGTTTTACGGGTGTTGAACCAGCCTTGTGTCCCAGGGATAAATCCTACTTGGTCATGGTGAATAATTTTCTTAATGTACTGTTGGATCCTATTGGCCAGTATCTTGTTGAGAATTTTTGCATCCATGTTCATCAGGGATATTGGTCTGTAATTCTCCTTTTTGGCGGGGTCTTTGTCTGGCTTTGGAATTAAGGTGATGCTGGCTTCATAGAACGAATTTGGATGTACTCCATCTCTTTCTATCTTTCCAAACAGCTTTAGGAGAATAGGTATGATTTCTTCTTTAAACGTTTGATAAAATTCTCCTGGGAAGCCATCTGGCCCTGGACTCTTGTGTCTTGGGAGGTTTTTGATGACTGCTTCAATTTCCTCCCTGGTTATTGGCCTGTTCAGGTTTTCTATTTCTTCCTGTTCCAGTTTTGGTAGTTTGTGGCTTTCCAGGAATGCGTCCATTTCTTCTAGATTGCCTAATTTATTGGCGTATAGCTGTTCATAATAGGTTTTTAAAATCGTTTGTATTTCCTTGGTGTTGGTAGTGATCTCTCCTTTCTCATTCATGATTTTATTAATTTGAGTCTTCTCTCTCTTCTTTTTAATAAGGCTGGCTAATGGTTTATCTATCTTATTAATTCTTTCAAAGAACCAACTCCTGGTTCTGTTGATCTGTTCCACAGTTATTCTGGTCTCGATTTCGTTGAGTTCTGCTCGAATCTTTATTAACTCCCTTCTTCTCTTGGGTGTAGGATCTATTTGCTGTTTTTTCTCTAGCTCCTTTATGTGTAAGGTTAGCTTTTGTATTTGAGTTCTTTCCAGTTTTTGAATGGATGCTTGTATTGCGATGTATTTCCCCCTTAGGACTGCTTTTCCTGCATCCCAAAGATTTTGAACGGTTGTATCTTCATTCTCATTAGTTTCCATGAATCTTTTTAATTCTTCCTTAATTTCCTGGTTGACCCTTTTATCTTTTAGCAGGATGGTCCTTAACCTCCATGTGTTTGAGGTCCTTCCAAACTTGTTGTTGTGATTTAGTTCTAATTTCAAGGCATTATGGTCCGAGAATATGCAGGGGACAATCCCAATCTTTTGGTATCGGTTCAGACCCGATTTGTGACCCAATATGTGGTCTATTCTGGAGAAAGTTCCATGTGCGCTTGAGAAGAATGTGTATTCAGTTGAGTTTGGATGTAAAGTTCTGTAGATATCTGTGAAATCCATCTGGTCCAGTGTATCATTTAAAGCTCTCGTTTCTTTGGAGATGTTTTGCTTAGAAGACCTATCGAGTATAGAAAGAGCTAGATTGAAGTCACCAAGTATAAGTGTATTATTATCTAAGTATTTCTTCACTTTGGTTAATAATTGATTTATATATTTGGCAGCTCCCACATTTGGAGCATATATATTGAGGATTGTTAAGTCCTCTTGTTGAATAGATCCTTTAAGTATGATATAGTGTCCCTCTTCATCTCTCACTACAGTCTTTGGGGTAAATTTTAGTTTATCTGATATAAGGATGGCTACCCCTGCTTTCTTTTGAGGACCATTCGAATGGTAAATGGTTCTCCAACCTTTTATTTTCAGGCTGTAGGTGTCCTTCTGTCTAAAATGAGTCTCTTGTAGACAGCAAATAGATGGGTCCTGCTTTTTTATCCAGTCTGAAACCCTGCGCCTTTTGATGGGGTCATTAAGCCCGTTCACATTCAGAGTTACTATTGAGAGATATGAGTTTAGTGTCATCATGATATCTATTCAGTCTTTGTTTTTGTGGACTGTTCCACTGAACTTCTTCTTAAAGGGGAATTTTAAGAGGCCCCCTTAAAATTTCTTGCAGAGCTGGTTTGGAGGTCACATATTCTTTTAGTTGCTGCCTGTCTTGGAAGCTCTTTATCTCTCCTTCCATTTTGAATGAGAGCCTTGCTGGATAAAGTATTCTTGGTTGCATGTTCTTTTCATTTAGGACCCTGAATATATCCTGCCAGCCCTTTCTGGCCTGCCAGGTCTCTGTGGAGAGGTCTGCTGTTACCCTAATACTCCTCCCCATAAAAGTCAGGGATTTCTTGTCTCTTGCTGCTTTAAGGATCTTCTCCTTATCTTTGGAATTTGCAAGCTTCACAATTAAATGTCGAGGTGTTGAACGGTTTTTATTGATTTTAGGGGGGGATCTCTCTATTTCCTGGATCTGAATGCCTGTTTCCCTTCCCAGATTAGGAAAGTTTTCAGCTAGAATTTGTTCAAATACATATTCTGGCCCTCTGTCCCTTTCGGCGCCCTCGGGAACCCCAATTAAACGTAGGTTTTTCTTCCTCAGGCTGTCGTTTATTTCCCTTAATGTATCTTCATGGTCTTTTAATTGTTTGTCTCTTTTTTCCTCAGTTTCCCTCTTTGCTGTCAACTTGTCTTCTAGGTCACTCACTCGTTCTTCCACCTCGTTAACCCTCGTCGTTAGGACTTCTAGTTTGGATTGCATCTCATTCAATTGGTTTTTAATTTCTGCCTGATTAGCTCTAAATTCTGCAGTCATGAAGTCTCTTGAGTCCTTTATACTTTTTTCTAGAGCCACCAGTAGCTGTATAATAGTGCTTCTGAATTGGCTTTCTGACATTGAATTGTAATCCAGATTTTGTAACTCTGTGGGAGAGAGGACTGTTTCTGATTCTTTCTTTTGAGGTGAGGTTTTCCTTCTAGTCATTTTGCTCAGTGCAGAGTGGCCAAAAGCAAGTTGTATTGGGAAAAAGAGAAAAAGAGAGGAGAGAAAGAAGGAAAGAAAAGAGAAAGAGAAAAAAAAAGGGAAGAAAAAGAAAAAAAAACGAAAAAAAAAAAGAAGAAAAAGAGAAAGAAAAAGAAAGGAGAAAAAAAGGGGGTGGGGGAAGGAAACAAATCAAAAAGCAAAACAAAACAAAACAAAACAAAACAAAACAAAAAAAAAAAAACCAAAAAAAAAAAAAAAAAAAAAGAACCACAGGGGAGTATCTTCTGATTCTGTGTACTTTTAAGTCCCTTGGCTTCTCCTGGAAGTTGTCAGTCTAGCTGGTGTTCTGGGGGAGGGGCCTGTTGTGCTGATTTTCAGGTGTTAGCAGTTGGGGAGCTGCTGTGCCCCTGCCTGGTGCAGGGCTCAGTGGGGGTTGTTTACCCCGTGAGGCCGCAGGAGGAACAGCCCCAGTGGCGGGGCAGCTCTGGAAACCTGGATTCAGCTCCGGCAGGAACTCCGTCTGCAGGGCCTGGAGGCTCTGGGGCGGGGCCGCTGATCTGCTCAGCTGGGGCAGGAGCGTCCTCGCTGTCCTGGGCCCTCCCGGCCTCTGCCTGTCCCGGGGGAGGCGGGATCCTGGGCTGTGTCCCGGCGTCCTGTGCTCCGGAGCCTGCGCTGGTGGATTCGCGCTCCCGGGCCGCGCAGCCCCCTCCGCGGAGCCGCCCCCGAGCCCCTCCGAGCTGCTCCTGGAACCGCGCAGCCCCCTCCGCACGGAGCCTCTTCTTCTGCCCGAGCCCCTCCGAGCTGCTCCCGGGGCCCCGCAGCCCCCTCCGCGGAGCCGCCCCCCGATCCCCTTCAGCTGCTCCGGGTCCCGCCGGGTCCCGCCGTGCGCGCTGCAGCCCTTAGGGAGCTCGGCGCACTCTCCTGGGCGCGCAGTTGCTCTGTTACTGTCCCCGGGAGCCCGAGGGCATCCCCGCCCTCCTGGTCCTGCTCCAACTCCCCACGAGCCCCTTTCCGCCCGGGAAGGTCGGTGCAGCTCCTGCGTCTCCGGGACGGGGCTCTCCTGTCCTGGGGACACTCGCCCCGGCCTCAGCCCGGCTCCTCGCGGGCCCCTCCCCCTTGGAGGCCTTTGTTCCTTTATTTCTTTTTCCCCGTCTTCCTACCTTGATAGATGCGCGAACTCTTCTCACTGTAGCATTCCAGCTGGTCTCTCTTTAAATCTCAGGCCGAATTCATAGATTTTCAGGATAATTTGAAGGTTTTCTAGGTAGTTTGGTGGAGACAGGTGATTTGGAGACCCTACTCCTCCGCCATCTTGCTCCTCCCCCCCACATATCCCTTTCATCCTGGTCATTACCCAAGGAGCAGCTGAGAGATGATCTTTTCTGGAGACAGCCAAATTCACTGACCAGGAGGTGAGGAAGGTAGTCACAATCTGAGTTGATTTTTATGGAGGTTGTTCCAGGTTCAACAAATCAAAATTCCTGTGCCTGGTAAGAAGTGTGGAAAGTCCATCAAACAACTGTACCATGTGGCTTTGGTGAAAAAGGCCATCCAAAAAGCCAAACACATTACGCGCAGATTAGTTTTAAGAGTCACAATGGTATCACTAGAGTCAGCTAATCTAATTGGAACAACAGCTGACCATTTGTAGACTCTCATAGGTTTGTATCAATCTACACTGAGGGCTGACTAAATTTTCCTATAAAAGGTCAGGTGGTAAATGTTACAGACTTGTGAGTCCTACAATCTCTGTTGTAGCTACTCAGCTCTGCCACTCTCCTGCTGAAACAGCCAAAGACAGTAAGTACGTAAATAAGTAGACAAGACTGTGTTCTAATAAAATTTTATGTAAACAGCTAGTGAGTTGGATATGGCCCAAGCACCATAGTTTGCTCACCCTGGTCTAAGCTTAAGTAAGTTCATACCTTCTTCGAGCCAGATTCCTGCTTCTTACATACATTTATGTTATAATACAACCTTGTGTACTTATCTTTCCAAGTGCATAATTTCACCAATAATAATTTAAAATTACAGTGGCTACTTTGGGGATCTTTTGATATAGACACAACTGTTCATCTGAGAGATCCCTTAGAGTAAAAAGAAGACAAAATTGAAAACATCCAATGTTCTATATATTTTTGGTTGGTACAAAGAAGCACTATAAGAAATTTGGATTCTGAAATTGCTTCCTGAGAGGATTGGTTAGCCAAGAAATAAAACAACACTGTGAAAAACATAAAATAATCTCCCTAAATCACAACATAACCTAATGGCCTTTATGCTATCCTTCCTGCTCCTCCATTTCCCTCTGTCCCTGTATCTCCTGATGGGTTGCCCTTCCCTTTGACCAGCCAGAAATCCCCAAATATCAGTTAACTCTTAACTTACAAAGAAAAATCACTTGTGGCTGATTTTATTCTCATCTCATTCTGAGCTAAGAGCCATTTTAAATACTTTCGAAAGCCTAGGTAAGAGAGAGAGAAATTTGCAAAGAAATGTAGACTACTGTTGGAATGTAGAATAGGTCATATGTTAGAAGAAATCTCAGATGCAAAATAACTGGATTGAAATGTAGGAGAGGAAGACACTGGAGTAATTTAAAAGCTGCTGATTGCATAGAAAACAAGGAATTGGCTGGGTGCCTCAGCGGTTTAGCGCCACCTTCAGCCCAGGGCGAGATCCTGGATACCTGGGATGAGTACCAAGTTGGGCTCCCTGCAAGGAGCCTGCTTCTCCCTCTGCCTGTGTCTCTGCCACACCCCTCCCCCGCCCTCCCCCCACCCCCCCCCGTCTCTAATGAATAAATATATAAAATCTTAAAGAAAAGGAAACTTCAAAAAACAAAAACAAAACAAAAAACCAGAACGAGGAATTGATAAGAGCTGTAGATGTTGTACCAGTTGTTTCAGAGACTATCCTAAAATCTTCTCTGTGATAATAGATAAGGCTCTGTTCATTCCTGTAAGCAAAGAAAGAATGAGTCCAATTGGAGATGTCAGGAATCAGCTCTTTAATTCTTTAGACAGCTTTCAGGAATAGAGCTAAAAGCAGATGTGACCCCAGTTCCTTCTGCACTTTTTATGAATGGCTGTAAGCCAGAAATAGGGGATTTAATATGCAAAAAAGGAGCAGAATGGGAAATAGCTCTATTGTCAGATCTCTAACATCTTGCTGAATATATTGAAAAGAGTCTTAACAGAATAAGGCTCAGAGTAACTTGATAGCCTTACAGATAAAACAACTACAGGCACTTACCCCAGTCCTTATCCATTGGCAGAGGAAGTCTTTTTATAAAGATAGTTGTGGTTTCTGTAAACAGAAAAGACATTGGAAAAACAATGGTCTGTGTTAACTAAGAGACTAAGGGGAAAGCAATGAAGGGAGGGATCAAAGAAGGTGCTCCAAGAAAGATTCAAAAAAGCTCAAATTTTGTTTTATCCTTGAACCTACAAGGAAAAATTTCTTTGTAAAAACGCTGTATCTCAACTATAAACCTTATCATTATTATACAATTTCTTTTAAAGATTTTAAATTTTTATTTATTCATGACAGAGAGAGAGAGAGAATGAGAGGCAGAGACACAGGCAGAGGGAGAAGCAGGCTCCACTCAGGGAGCCCGACGTGGGACTCAACCCCTGGTCTCCAGGACCAGGCCCTGGGCTGAAGGCGGCACCAAACCGCTGAGCCACCCGGGCTGCCCTACAATTTCTTTTAGTACAGGTTCAACAAACAGCTGGGTTTCTGGGCATCTCTAATAATTCTCAAACATTCTTCTTGGCCCAGACCTTAACTGTCACTCTGGGACTTTTAACCTAGACACATTCTTTCTTTCCTTGTGACACTATACCCACTAACTTAATAGAGAGGGTTTTGCTGTGCACATGGAACTGCCAGTTTAAATGCTCTCTCAATGGCCTCTTCCTTGAAATTTCTAGAGACCTTCGTAATGAAGTCATAACAAATTTAGACATTAACTTGCAGGTATGTCTGAGCCTAAATCAAGTTAAAATCAAAAGTATCAAATAGTGCCAGCAAAAAAAAAAAAAAGTATACTGATTCAGGAAGGATTACTGGGGCTGAAATCATCAAAGTTCTAAAGCTTTGCCCAAACTTGTACAACACCCTCTAAAGTCAGAAGTTAAAGAAAGACTAAAATCTAAAGTTAAAAGCCTAATAGAGAAAGGACTTATTATCCTCTGTTGCTGTCCTTGTAATATTCCTCTCTCCTCAGTAAGAAAATCCAATGGATAGGGATATAAATTCATTCAGGACCTCAAGGCCATAAATGAGAGTCATTTCCTATTACCCTTTATTCTGATACCAATTGGTGTGCTATAATATTAACCTCTCAGAATTAGCATCAAACTCCATAGGTGTAAAGGCACAGTCTACAACTACCCCATTTCAGAGGCCGGTTGCAAGTAACGTCCCCAGGCTACCTGCACTTCTTAACAACTGTCTACAAATCCAGGGGGTTTCCATGAACCCCCTTTGGGTTTGACAATTTACCAGGATGACTCACAGAATTCAGGAAAATGCTATACTTACAATTACAGTTTTATTATATGGGATATATAGCAGGAACAGCCAAATGAAGAGATATAAGATGAATTCTGGGAGGGTTCCAAATGTAGAGTTTCCATGACCTTTCCCTATGGAATCAGAGCACCTTACCTTCCCAGTACACTGATTCAGTTCACCAACCAGGAAGCTAGAGTTTTTATTGGAGTTTCATTATGGAGGCACGTTTGATTGAATCATTGGCCATGTGATTGAACTCAATTGTCAGTCCTCCTCCCCTCCCTTGCGGTCAGGCTAGCTTAAATCATGAACCATCTAATCACATGGCTGGTCTACTTGGTGACCAGATCCTGTCCTGAATCATCTTACCTTTTAACATAAACTCAGGTGTGATCCAAGAGGCTCATAAATAATGAAGAAATTCCTATCACTCAGAAAATTCAAAGGGTTTGGAGTCTCTCTCCCAGGAATCAGGGATAAAGGCTGGTAAAATTCTTTATTATAAAATTTGCCACCCTGTCGCTTTTTGGCCATCATTCTTTTTATATACCTAATATTTGGAGTAGCCAGTCTGGGGTAGGGGTAGAAGGATGTTAACTTCATCTCCCAATACATTTGATTATCAATAGCAGTATTATAATCAGTATCATAATCTTACAAAAAAAAAATCTTACCAACAATGCCGATATATAGTATGGGAGATGTAACCTGAAAAATAAGTTAAAAGATACTGGTACATTACTAGAGTCCCATTTAGCAATTAATAAATCAGTCTATCATCATGTCATATGAGCAATATGTCTCCCAGGGTGAGATTACTCAGGTTTGCAGGGTTCCATTTGATCTCATCAGGTTCCCAAAGCGAGAGTGGTCTCAATAGTACACACACATACACACACACACACTGGAATATTATTCAGCCATTAAAAAAATGAAATCTTGCCATTTGCAATGACATGGATGGAACTAGAGCATAAAATTCTTAGTGAAATAAGTCAGAGAAGGACAAATACCATATGATTTCATTTATACATGGAATTTAAGAATCAAAACAAATGAACAAAGTGAGAAAAGAAAGTGAGGGAGGCAAACCAAGAAACAGATTCTTAACTCTGGAGAACAAACTAATGGTGACCAGAGAGGAAGTAGGTGGGGGATGGGTGAAACAGGTCATGGGGATTAAGGACAGCATTTGTCATGATGAGCACTGGGTGACAGTGATGTATGGAATTGTTGAATCACTATATTGTAGACCTGAAACTAATAAATACTGTATGTTAACTAACTGGAATTAAAATAAAAATTTTAAATAAAAAACAGAATGGTCTCAATAATATATGGTTTCATCTTTTCAGGCATCTGGTTTGAATGAGCTGAGATGAGATGAATGAGCTCATCTCTTGCTCTAAGCTTCTTTCAAAGTGTTAATGTAGTATTTTATTTCCCTCATTGACTTACCCATTTACTCAATCCTTTACTCTCAGCTATGATTCCTCCTTCTCTCTGTTTATGTCCAAACATTTCCACCTTTGGAAGGGATGCTAGATTAGCTCACTGTGCTAGACCAGATTATCAGCAGCTGTATTAGTCTATCAAGTGCCTCCTACTCAGTCCACACTCACTCATATAAGGATATGGTTACAGAGGTACAGAATTAGTGCCCTATTTCTACCACTGAGCAATACAGCTACTTTTAAAGGCCAGCCAAATATTTTATTATACAATAGTTGTAATAGCAAATCCAAATACTATTTCACCTTTGCTGCCTCTGAGGCTGTATATTTTATAATTCTAGATTTGTGTTCCGCTTTCCTTAGTGTTTCTTTGGATCAAAATAGTCAGTACTCATTTGCCTTCTCCTGCCTATCCAGAGGTAAATCCCTTACTATTGAGAGACTGCAAACTATTAAAAATTGTCTCCCCAGACTAGTAATATGAGACAATTAAGAAGATTCCTGGACTTCGCTGGCTACTTAAATTGCCATGCCATCATATGACTTAGCTAAATCATGGGTAACCAAACTACTTCCCTGTGAAGCTCATCATTAACACGCCTGGGTTTGACTAATTATAAATCTTTCTACCTTTTTTATTTGAGGGATCTGGACAAGCCATAGGTATTCTGATTCACCTTCTAGGAATTCAGTGAACACCAATAGCTTACTACAGTCTCTTGACACTGTGATGAAATCTACTGGCTTTGCCAGAGTACTAGCTGCAGCTGCTAAACTAGTGGAGGTTCTTGATGACTTGATTTTAGGGTCTCCTTAAATCTAGTGATGCCTCATGTTGTATAATCTTTTTTGGCACACTGAAAACCTGCAACATTCTCAGCAAGTAGGGTCACTCCTTACGAAACCCTAATAGGTTCTTCCATTCATCAATGTGGTCCTTTCAATTCCGCTCTTCTTTCATTACCTGAAGAAGGAGAACCTCACAACCATTCAACTTCTGTTTGTGAACTATTTATGCCCCAAACGGATTTACTAAAATCCTTTTAGAAAATTCAGACTCAGTTTAGTTTGTTGACATCGTACTTTAAAACTGAAACAGGAAAATAGAAGGTGGCATGCACTAGAGCCGATCTCACTTCACCTCTAACATGTGACCTTTGTCAGAGGTAAAGATCTGTTCATGTGGCAGAACTCACTGCACTCATCAGAGCTTGTCAATTAGCTATGGATAAAAGAGTTAACATATACATTGGCAGTAGATCTGATTTTGGGTAAGTCCATGGTCTTGGGATGCTTTGGATACAACAAAGGCTTTTTTTTTTTTTTAATCTCATTTATTTATTCATGAGAGACACAGAGACAGGCAGAGGGAGAAGCAGGCTCCATGCAGGGTGCCTGACATGGGACTCAATCCTGGGTCTCCAGGACCATGACCTGGGCCAAGACGGTGCTAAACTGCTGAGCCACGTGGACTACCCACAACAAAGGTTTTTAACTTTAGTAGGAAACCCTATTGAAAATGGTTAGCAGCTTAAAAAACTTTCACGTGTTCCAAGGCTTCCTAAGGAGGTAGCTACTACAAAGGTAGGAGCTCATGTAGAAGGAGCTTAAAAAAAAAAAAAAAAAAAGGAAGGCGCTTACATTGCAGCTAAAGGAAATGCTTAGGCTGATCATTACACCTGCAAGGCAGTGCTTGCTGAGATCCTAGAACTCATGAAACCCTGAGACCAAATCTTTTCTGACATTCAAAATAGCCTTTTTTTTTTTTTTTAAGATTTTATTTATTTATTCATGAGAGACACACACACAGAGAGAGAAGCAGGCTCCATGCAGGGAGCCCAACGCAGGACTCGATCCCATGTCTCCAGGATCAGGCCCTGAGCCGAATGCAGCGCTAAACCGCTGAGCCACCCGGGCTGCCCTCAAAATAGCCTTTTTGAATGTCAGTGATTGGCTTCAGAGCCAGAAAAAGATCCTGGGAGAAATATGAATGCAAATCACGAGAATATTCTCTGGCTTCTTGGTAGCACAAGAAGTTCTCCAATGGGAACTTGCAAAATATTTACATGAAATTACCCCCCAGAGTAAGGGCACATTGGATACTGTACTTAATCAATGATCGCATGGAAATTACTGAGGGTGTTTCTAATTCATGCTTCATTTGTCACCAGCATAGTCCTGATAAAATTGTGAAGATAGGATATGGACAGGATCCCAAACTTGTCTCCTATGAATACCTCCAGATTTCTTGAAACTGCTCCCTGCAAAGATATTTTTAAAAGTCAGATTTACTAAGCTATAATGGGTATTCAGAAAAATTTGCCTTTATGGTGTACAGTCCTGTCAGTTTTGACAAATAGTCATATAATCACTAATATCAAGATTAGAACATTTCTATCACCTGAATTGGTTCCCTTACTATACTTTGTCTTTAATCCTCTGTCTAGCCTCTGCTCATAGAAACTACTGACCTGTTTTTTTATCCCTATAATTGTCCATTTTCCAGAATATCATATGAACAGAATCATACAGTATGTACCCTTTCAAGTTTGGCTTCTTTCACTCAGCGTAATTATTTTGAGGTTCATTTATGTCATTGTATATATCAGTAGTTTCTTTTTATTGCATGCTTGTACCACAATTTGCTTGTCTATTCATGAGTTGAAGAAGTTTTATTTAGTTTTTTTTTAAATTGGAGTTCAATTTGCCAATATATAGCATAACACCCAGTGCTCATCCCGCCAAGTGCCCCCCTCAGTGCCCATCACCCACTCACCCCAACCCCCTGCCCACCTTCCTTTCCACTACCCCTTGTTCGTTTCCAGAGTTAGGTGTCTCTCATGTTTTGTCACTCTCACTGATATTTTCACTCATTTTCTCTCCTTCCCTTAATTCCCTTTCATTAATTTTTATATTCCCCAAATGAATGAGACCATATAATGTTTGTCCTTCTCCGATTGACTTCTTTCACTCAGCATAATACCCTCCAGTTCCATCCACATCAAAGCAAATGGTGGGTATTTGTCATTTCTAATGGCTGAGGAATATTCCATTGTATACATAACTCTTTGAGGAACCTCCACACAGTTTTCCAGAGTGGCTGCACCAGTTCACATTCCCACCAACAGTGCAAGAGGGTTTCCCTTTCTCCATATCCTCTCCAACATTTTTAGTTTCCTGTTTTGTTAACTTTCCCCATTCTCGCTGGTGTGATGGTGGTATCTCGTTGTGGTTTTGATTTGTATTTCCCTGATGGCCAGTGATGTGGAGCATTTTCTCATGTGCTTGTTGGCCATGTCTATGTCTTCCTCTGTGAAATTTCTGTTCATGTCTTTTGCCCATTTCATGATTGGTTATTTACAGTTTTAATGGTTATAAATAATGCTGCTATAACCATTTGTATACGTGCTTTCATGTGAACATATAATTTTATTTCTCTTAGATCTATACCCAGAAGTGGTATTGCTGGGCCATAGGTCAATGCATGTTTAACTTTATAAGAAAATTTCAAACTTCTTCTGAAAGTGGCTTTGCATTCTCATACAGCAACGTATGAGAGTTCTAGTTGCTCATCAACATGTGCTATTGTCCTTAGAAAAAATTCTAACCTTGAACACCAATAAAAAAAAATACATAAAAAAAAAAGGCTGGGGGTTATTCTGTATGTTGGTAAATTGAACACTAATAAAAAAAATACATAAAAAAAGAAAAAATTCTAACCATTATAATAGGTTGTGTAGGGGTATCTCATTGTGTTTTAATTTATATTTTCCTGATGATAAATGATATTGAGCATCTTTTTATGTGCTTAACATTTATATATCTTGTTTGATGAAGTGTCTATGCAAATGTTTCCTCATTTAAAGATTATATTATTTGTTTTATCATTAAACATTGAGAGTTGGGGATCCCTGGGTGGTGCAGCGGTTTGGCGCCTGCCTTTGGCCCAGGGTGCGATCCTGGAGACCCGGGATCGAGTCCCACGTCGGGTTCCCGGTGCATGGAGCCTGCTTCTCCCTCTGCCTGTGTCTCTGCCTCTCTCTCTCTCTGTGTGACTATCATAAAACAAACAAACAAACAAAAAAACCCCAAAAAACAAAACAAAACAAACAAAACAAAACAAAACAAAAACATTGAGAGTTGTTTATATAGACTAGAGATAAGACCTTTATCAGATATGTCTTCCACAAATACTTTCTCCCAGTCTGTGGCTTGTGCCATGTTTAAGAATCCAAGCTAACAGGTCTTATGTTTTCCATCAGACATTTCATTGTTTCAAGTTTTGCATTTAGGTTTGTGATCTATTTGGAGTTAATTTCTGTAAATGGTGTGAAGTATGGATTAAGTTCCTTTTTTTACATGGATGTCTACTTGTTCCAGAATCATTTGTTGAAAGGACTCTTTTTTCCTGTCTCCAATGAAAAACTCAGAGGTAGGGCTTTTGTAGTGACCCTGTCTTTCTTTCCCTGGCAGTCAAACTTTGCCTTATATTCTTGGCAGGTCTTAGGAGAATTTCCTTCTCTTATCTTCTGTGCTATTGCTATACTTTTTATTTGTGTTTTAAACCACACTACATTTCTGTATTTTTGTTTTAAACAGTTCTATAAATGATTGAAGATAACACAAAATTTTTATATTCACCTTAATTTTAGTATTTTAATATTACTATTTAGATACTTCATTTCTTTTTATAGATCTAAATTTCTGGTATTATGTTCCTTCTATGTGAAGAATTTTCTTTAGTATTTTTTGTGGCATAGGTCAGCTGGTAATGAATTTGACCTGCTATTATTTAACTGAAAGGTCTTTATTTCAGCTTCATTTTTGAAAAAAATACTTTTTGCTGAGTATGGAATTCTGGTTGACAGTTCCTTTCTGTAAACATGAGCCTTTATTGTCTTATGGCATGCATAGTTTCTGACTAGAAGTATGCTAATATTTGTCTTTGTGTCTTTGTATATAATAGGTCTTTTTATTCTGGTTGTCTTTAAGATTTTCTCTTTATTTTTGCTTTTCAGAAGTTTTCTTTTTCCTTAGTGTTTGTTCTGATTGGGGTTCTCTGATCATCTTAATCTGTAGTTTGTTGCATTTTTTTTTTTTTAAGTTTTAGAAATTTCTCATCCATTATTTCTTCCAGGATTTCTTCTGTCATGTTCTTTCCCTCTTCACCTTCTAAGATTCCAATACTAATAGGCTACAACATTCATTATTGTCTCACAGATCTCGACTGCTCCTTAATTGCAATGGGTCTTCACCAGTGTCTTATATATCTCAGGATTTTCTACCACAGTCTTTGTATCTTAAATATGGGAAAGGAACTGAATAGGGTTTTGTACTTTTCGATGGAAAGTGGTGGCCGCTTCTCTTCATGTATGCATTGCTGAAGGAGGTTTTAACCTGTCTTCTGTCTTGCCCCCAATCTTTTTTGTCAGTAGCCAGTGGAAGTTCATAGAGAAGACTCTGTGAGTGGGTATAAACTCCATCTGTGTCTGCTGCTCCTATGGTTTTATCTTCTCACAGGAGTCCAATAAGGAGTTAATTTTCAACATATAAAAAGATCTTTTACAACTCCAAACCAAAAAAAAATTAAAAAATTAAAAAAAACCACACCTGATTAAAAAATGGGCAGAGGACCTGAATACACATTTTTCAAAAAAAGACATACAGTTGGCCAACAGACACATGAAAAGATGTTCAACATTGCTAATCATCAGGGAAATGCAAATCAAAACCACCATGAGATATCATCTTACACCTGCTCTAATGGCTAAAAAAAAAAAAAAAAAAAGACAAGAAATAATAAGTGTTGGTAAGGATGTGGAGAACAAGGAACCTTCCATACACTGTTGGTGGGAATGTAACTTAGTGCAGCCACTGTGGAAAACAGTATGGAGGTTCTTCAAAAAATTAAAAATATAAATATCATTTAATCCAATAATCCCACCATTAGACTTTTACCCAAAGAAAACAAAAACATCAATTTGGCAAGATATTTGCACCCCTACATTTATTGAAGCATTATTTACAATGGCCTAGATATGGAAGCAAACTAAGTACCCATTGACAGACAAATGGATAAGAAGATGTGCTACATATACACTATGGAGTATTACACAGACATAAAAAGGTTGATTTGTGCTATTTGAGACAACATAGATGGACCTAGAGGGTATTATGCTAAATGAAATAAGGCAGACTGAAAAGACAAATACCATATGATTTCATTCATAGGTAGAATCTAGAAAAAAACAAGGAAAAAAGAAACAAAAAGCAGAATCATACCTGTAAATACAGAGAACAAATGATGGTTGCCAGAGGTTCTTTTTATTTTTGGGATATTAATCTCTTATTTGACGTATTTGCAAATAGCTTCCCCCATTTATTAGGCTGCCTTTTTGTTTTATTGATGGCTTCCTTTGCTGTGCAAAAGTTTTTTATGCTGATGTAGTGCCAACAATTTACTTTTGTTTCTGTTTTCCTTGCATTGGGAGACATATCTAGAAAAAAATTTTAAAAAATATTTTATTTATTTATTCATGAGAGACACAGAGAGTAGAGAGAGAGAGACAGGCAAAGGGAGAAGCAGGCTCCATGCAGGGAGCCTGATGTGGGACTTGGCCCTGTGTCTCAAGATCACACCCTGGGCTGAAGGCGGCGCTAAACCACTGAGCCGCCCGGGCTGCTCAAGAAAAAAGTTTCTATGGGTGATGTCAAAGAAATTACTACCTGTGTTCTCTTCTAGGATTTTTTGTAGTTTCAGGTCTTGGATGTAGGTCTTTAATGCATTTTGAGCTATTTCTTGTGTATGGTGTTACAAGGTGGTCCAGTTTCAGTCTTTTGCATATGGCTATCCAGCTTCCCAGCAGCATTTATTGAAGACAGTGCATTTTCCCATATTACATTCTTGCCTTTTTGTCATAGATTAATTGATATTGACTAATCTTGGGTTTATTTATGGGCTCTCTATTCTATTAATCCATGTGTCTATTTTTGTGTCAGCACCATATCATTTTAATTACTGCAGCTTTGTAGTATACCTTGAAATCTGAAATTATGATACCTCCAGTTTTGTTTTTCTTTCTCAAGATTGCTTTGGCTACTCAGGATTTTTGTGGTTTCATACAAATTTTAGTATTATTTGTTCTAGTTTTGTGAAAAATACTACTGGTATTTTAATAGAAATTGTGTTGAATCCTTAGATTTCTTTGGGTAATATGAATATTTTAATAATAAATTTTTCCATTCCATGAGCATGGAATTTCCTTCCATTTGTCTATATCATCTTCAATTTCTTTCATCAGAGTTTTATGGTTTTCAGTGTATGTCTTTTCCTTCTTTATTTAAGTTTGTTCCTAGGTATTTTATTCTTCTTGGTGAAATTGTAAATGGTGTTATATTCTTAATTTCTCTTTCTGCTACTTCATGATTAGTGTATAGAAATGATACCAATTTCTGAGTATTGATTTTGAATCCTGAAACTTTATTTGATTCATGTATTAGTTCTAATAATTTTCTCTTGGAGTCTTTGGGATTTTCATGTCATCTATTAACTTCTTTGCCAATATGGATGCTTTTTATTTCTTTTTCTTCTCTGTTTGCTGTGGCTAGGACTTCCAATATTCTGTTGAATAAAAGTAGCAAGAGTGGACATCCTTGTCTTGTCCCTAATCTAGAAGAAAAGCTCTCAGTTTTTCAATATTAAGTATGATGTTAGTTGTGAGTTTTCATATATAGCCTTTATTATGTTGAAGTATGTTCCCTATAAATCCACTTTGTTGAGAGTTTTTATCATGAATCAATGTTGAATTTTGACAAAGCTTTTTCTGCATCTATTGAGATAATCATATGATTTTTATCCTTTGCTTTGGTAATGTGGTGTGTCACATTGATTGATTTGCAAATATTGAATCATACTTGCATCCCTGGAATAAATCTCACTTAATCATGGTGAATAATATTTTTAATGTACAGTTGTATGTGGTTTGCTAATATTTTGTTGAGGATTTTTTTTAAAAGATTTTATTTATTTATTCATTCACAAGAGACACAGAGAGGCAGAGACATAGGCAGAGGGAAAAGCAAGCTCCTTGTGTGGAGCCTGATGCAGGACTCAATTCCAGAACCCAGGATCATGCCCTGAAGGCAGATGTTCAACTGCTGAGCCACCCAGTCGTCCCTGTTGAGGATTTTTACGTCTTTGTTCATTAGGGATATTGATCTGCAGTTTCTTTTTTTTGTAGTGTCTTTGTCTAGTGTTGGTGTCAGGGTAATGCTGGCATGGTGGAATATATTTGGATACTTTCTTCCCTCTTCTATCTTTTGAAATAGTTTAAAAAGAATAGGTATTAACTCTTCTTTAAATATTCAGTAGAATTTACCTGTGAAGCCATTTGGCCCTGGACTTTTATTTTTTGGTAGTTTTTTGATTACTGATTCTATTTTGTTACTTGTAATCAGTATTTTTAGATTTTTTATTTCTTCCTGGTTCAGTCTTCGAAAATTGTATGTTTCTAGGAATTTATTCATTTCTTTTAGGTTGTCCAGTTTGTTGGCATATAATTTTTCATAGTATTCTCTTATAATCCTTTGTATTTCTATGGTCAGTTGTTACTTCACTTCTCTCACTTCTCATTTCATTTATTTGGGTTTTTTTTTTCTCTATTTCCTTCATGAGTCTGGCTAAGGGTTGATTAGTTTTGTTTTATCTTTTCAGGAAACCACGTCTTGATTTTATTGATTTTTTTCTCCACTCCCCCACCTTTTTAGTCTCTTTGTCATTTATTTCTGCTCTGATCTTTATTATTTCCTTATTTCTACTCACCTTGGGCTTTATTTGTTTTTTTCTCTAGTTCTTTTAGGTGTGAGGTTACATTATTTATTTGAACTTTTTCTTGCTTTTTGAAGTAGGCCTGTATTACTATATATTTCCCTCCTAGAACTGCTCTCACTGCATCACAAAGATTTTGGACCTTTGTGTTTTCATTGTCATTTGTTTCCATAATTTTTAAAATTTCGTCTTTGATTGCTTTGTTGACCCATTGGTTGTTTAGCATCATACTGTTTCGTCTCCATATATTTGTGCTTTTTTTCAGTTTTTTTCTTGTGATTAATTTCTTCTTTTATACTATTGTGATTGGAAAGATGGGTGATATGATTTCAATCTTCTTAAATTGATTGAGGCTTGTTTGGTGGCCTAACATTTGATCATTTTGGAGAATGTTCCATGTGCACTTGAAAGGAATGTGTTTTATTTTTGGGTGGAATGTTCTGTATATATCTGTTATATCCATCTGGTCCAATGTGTTTTTCTTTCTTTCTTTCTTTCTTTCTTTCTTTCTTTCTTTCTTTCTTTCTTTCTTCTTCTTCTTTTTTTTTTTTTTTAAAGATTTTATTTATTTATTCATGAGAGACACAGAGAGACAGAAACAGAGGCAGAGACAGAGGGAGAAGCAGGCCCCATGCAGGGAGCCCAATGTGGGACTCGATTCCAGGACTCCAGGATCATGCCCTGGGCCAAAGGCAGGTGCTAAACTGCTGAGCCACCCAGGCGTCCCACAATGTGTCTTTCAAAGACACTGTTTCATTATTGATTTTCTGTTTGGATGATCCATCCACTTACGTAAATTGGGTGTTAAAGTCCCCTGATATTATTGTGTTCCTATCAATTTCTTTATGTCTGTTAATATTTGCTTTATATATTTAGGTGTTGCAGTGTTGGGTGTATAGATTATTACAATTGTTATATCTTTTTATTAGATTGATTCCTTTATCATTATGTAATGCCCCTTTTTATCTCTTGTTAGAGTCTTCATTTTAAAGTCTATTTTGTCTTATATAATTATTGCCCTGTTTTTTCACTCCATTTGCATGGTGAATATTTTTCCATTTTCTCACTTTCAGTCTGTTTATGTCTTTAGTTCTGAGATGAATTTTTTGTAAGCAGCATATAGATGGGTCTGTTTAAAATTTTTTTAAAAAAATCCATTCTGCCACCCTATGTCTTTTGATTACTTAGGACATTTACATTTCTAAAAAAATATTTTATTTATTTATTTGAAAAAGAGAGAGAGAACATGGGGGAAGGAGCAGAGAGAGAGGGACAAGCAGACTTTGTGCTGAGTGAGGTGCTGAGGAGTACAACTTGGAACCTGATCCCATGACACTGAGATCATGACCTAAGCTGAAGTTAAGAGTCAGACACTTAGCTGACTAAGCCACCCAGGTACCCCAGGCCATTTACGTTTAAAGTATTTGATAGGTATATACTTTTACCATTTTGTCATTTGTTTTCTGGTTGTTGTTCCTCTCTGTTCCTTTCTTCTTCTCTTGCTCTCTCTGTGATTGATGGGTTACTAGTGTTAATTTTGGCTTTCTTTCTCTTCTAATGTATCTATCATAGGTTTTGGGTCTGTGGTTACCATGAAGTTCAAGTATAATATCCTAAGTAAATAACAGTGTATATTAATTTGGTGGTCATTTAAGTTCAAACATATTTAAAAAAAAGAGAGAAAAAAACTTCTTTCTTTTTTTTCTCTCTTTCTTTTTTTCTCTTTTATAATTCCCTTTTCCATGTTTGGTATGTGTTGTTATGTTTTACATCTTTTTATTTATGATTTTCTTATGTCTAATTATGGCCATTTCTTCTCCACATAAAGAAGCCCCTTTGACATTTCTTGTAAGGTTGATTTAGTGGTGATAAATTCCTTCAGCTTTCATTTGTTTGGGAAGTTCTATCTTTCCTTCAAATCTGAATGATAACCTTGCTGGGTTGAAAAACCTTGGTTGTAGGTTTTTGCTTTCAGCACTTTGAATATATCATGCTACTCCTTTCTGGCCTGCAGTTTCTGCTGAAAAATCAGCTGGAACTTTAAAATCCTTCCATATAGGTAACTTTTTTCTTCTCTCGCTGCTTTTTAAAAATTCTCTTTATCATTAACCTCTGACATTTTTTTTAAATTTATTTATTTATTTTTTTTAACCTCTGACATTTAATTATTATTCATTGGTGTGGACCTCCTTGGGTACATGTTATTTGGAACACTCTGTGCTTTGTGAAACTTGATGTCTATTTCCTTCCTCAGGTTAGGAAAGTTTCAGGTTAGGAAAGTTTCAGAAATGTATTTCTTCAAATACATTTTTTACCACTTTGTCTCTCTTCTTCTTCTGAAACTCCTCTAATGTGAATGTTTTTTTTTTTTTTTTTTTTTTTTTTGCTTGATGTTGTCCAAGAGATGCCTTAACCTATCTTCATTTAAAAAAATATTTTATCTATTTAGCTTGGGTGTTTTCGACTACCCACTCTTCTAGATCATTAATACATTCTTCTGCATCTGCTAATGTACCCTCAATTCCCTCTGGTGTGTTTTTTAAAATTTCAGTTATCATATTCTTCAATTCTGATTGATTCTTTTTATATTTTCTATCTCTTTATTGAAAATCTCATGAAGTTCTTATACTCTTCTCTCCAGGCTGGAGAGTAGATTATGATTGTTACTTTAAATTCTTTATCAGGTATATTGCTTTTCTCCATTTCGTTTAGTTATTTTTCTGAGGTTTTGTTCTTTCTTTTAGAACATAATCCTGTTTCCCCATTTTGCTTGACTTTCTGTTTTTGTTTCTATGGATTGAGGATAATGGCTACTCCTCCTAAACTTGAAGGAATGGTCTTATGTATGGTCATCCCCTATGTAAACTGTGTGCTTTGTGACTTTGCTGGATGGTGCTGTGGCTGGCATGGGCTAGGGTTCCTGGGGCTTCCACATAGTCGGTGCTCTGTCAGAACATCTGGCTACATTTTACTTGTGAACTGACTAAATCATTCAACAAGATTGACTGTTGGATTTTCTTGTGGGAACCATCCAATTTTCTTTGGTACTGGTTACTTGTAATGGATCAGTTGATTTTCTGGGTAATCTGACTCAACTGTTAGGAGGCTTTTAAGATGGCAACACCACAAAGGGCCACACGCCATAAATTTAAAATGCTTTATCATGTCTTACTTAGGAAAGAAAGTTCCTGTCTCTACCAAAATACTAAGAGACCTGTCATGGAAGCAGCTTTGTAACCCAACTTTCACAGGAATAGAATTTGGAAGTGAATCATGGAACAGATGGTATATTTTTAGAGACTGTCTTACTTTTATAGATCTTACAAATAAGACTATTTCTCTAATGATCTTGCTACTACAGATTTCATTGCCTGGTCCTGAATCATTCTTGATTCATGGTGCCAAAATATTACAACACTATGTCACAATGTCTTGGGTGTATTTTGGCTAAAAACAGATCATAGGGTACCTTCTATGACTGGTATTGGATTTGTATACAAATATTTCCTGTGCTACTTGCAAACTTTACAGAACTTGTTATGCTGGTAAAGTGATACCTGCATCCAACATAGTTCCTGATCTTATAGTCCATTTTTGCCTATTGGTTTCCCTCATAGGACAAGATGCTGTGAAATAAATCAAGAAGGAGAAAATTTGGGCTTTGATTGGAAAATTGAAACCCTAGTGACCCAAGAGGAATTCTGGATTGCTTTTCTCTCTCTTTCAGTCTCTTTCCTTAATTATATTTACTTATTATAAAATTATAAATCTAGAAAGTAGGGAAACCTTACATACTATGGTGCAGAGGGAGATAGACAATTCTATCAAGGCAATTCATCCAAGAAGTTCATGAAATTCATCAGGCATTAGTTCAGAACAGAGCATTTTGGGTTTAATACTGGCCTCTTGAAGGGTATCTTGTAAATTGTGGCGGGAAAGAATGTTGTATTTATATTCCTGCAGACCTCTTTGAGATCTTTAGTATTATTAAAGAGCTCTAGGGAATAAACAAATAAATTATAAAATTAGGGAATTCGACTAACTATATATATCTTTTTTTTTTTTTTATACCTGGTTTTGTGGACTCTTCAGATTAGGGATGGGCTCTGTTCTTTGGTTTAATTGGGGTACTTTTGGCTTGTGGATGAAGAGTGGATTACATACTCTGATCATAAATTCGTCTTTTTCTTGTGCTGCAGAGTTCATATGAGTGATATTCTGAGTCCAAGTCCTATTGTGTAGTCACTGACCTATCCAACAAATGAAAGAATACAAAAATTGACATTTAAGGAGGTTGAAAAGACCACCTTAAGAAACATGATACATAGTCACAACAATCAAAGAGCTGTGAACTTCTAGACTGATCATGCTCACAGATGCTAACGGTTCACCCTTCATTTTGGGCTTGAGAATGACCACAAGAGAGGGTACTGAAAACTGAAACCATCTACATACAAATAGTATATATTCTATATTAATATAACTTTCTTATTTCAATGTCTTCATTAATATGGCTTTATTATTTCAGGACACTCTTAGGAAGATAGAAATTGCAAATAAATGCATTTTCCATTTCAAGAATTTCTCTAAAAACCCATTTAAATAAGCATTAAAATTTTTAATATGTAGCATGAAATGCCAATTTATTCTCTAAGACTCTTTAGAGAGTCTTACTTGCCTCAAAACACTTACTTTGCTATGTGTACCAATCCCGAACTATTATATCATGATCCTTACTTATTATTAAAACACCTCCTTATTTGACAACGTGCCTTAAGCCAAAAGCCTAACTCTCATAAACATCCCAACTTAGCTTTTTTACTCCAAGATACAACTAAGAATGTCAAGATAGTGCTTTCTTGTATCACAGTAAGCAATAAACTCAGCTTTGCCTTATGAATAGATTATTTTGGTAGTATTTTGAAGGAGTCAGCATCAACAATATTTAGCAGTGGGTATAGTATGGGTATTTGCCAATCTGAAGTCATACTGGCTATGTCACTGGAGCAAGCTTCTGGGAGTCCTATCTGTGCCTGGCAATAACCCTTTAGTACTGAACTGTGGAGGAAGTTAAGGGAAGCTCCTAGGGTGGAGGAGAGTCAGAGTGGCCAGGTCTAGTGGATGGAGGAGAGGGTTTGAAGGCAGCACCTATTACCAATTAGTTTAGAAGTTTTCCAACATTTAAACAGTTGGCTAAAACATTGTACTAGGGGTAGTGGTGGAACCAGCTAAATGTCAGTCCTTGGTGAAGTGATCAAGGTAAATCAGATGGAAAACAGGATGACTCATGGATGCCAGCATGGATTGATGACTACTTCAGGGAATAGATGTGCTTGTCTCTTGGCTACCTTGCCATGCTATAAACCTCCTGGAACTTAAAAAGAGCCCTTAGCAGAGTTAAATAAAACAACTCTTTGGAAAGCAGGACATAAATTGGTTAAGTTTTTGCCACTTGATTCAATAGGAATTTAGTATAGGCACTATATCTAGTTCTGGAGAAACAAAGTTACCTTTTTTGGGTACACTGAAAGTTTTAGATTGAGATTCAGAAGTGCTATGTGTTTATTTTTTCTTTTTACAAATGGGATCACTGGTTTTTCCTACTTAGCAGTATATTTATGATATAACTATAACAGTAACTTACCTCATTCTTTAATATGGTTACATAGTATTTTGCGTAGTATTTTATTATATGAATACACTATGATTAATGTAACCACTTCTCTGATGGGCATATTGTTAGAATTGTGTTGCCATGATAAACATTGCTGAACCAAAGCATCCTTTTATATACATCTGAGAAAAATTCCTAAAAATGGAATTTGAGTCAGATACTGCCTAATTATCTATTAAAAAGCTTGCATCAATATATATTTCATATCACGTATGGATATGAATATTTTATCATTACCAATACTAGGTATTGTAAATGTTGATATATTTGCCCATCTGCCAGGTAGAAAACAGTATCCTTTTAAAAATGTTTATTTGGAGCAGCCCAGGTGGCTCAGCGGTTTAGCGCTGCCTTCAGCCCAGGGCGCGATCCTGGAGACCCGGGATCGAGTCCCACATGGGGCTCCCTGCATGGAGCCTGCTTCTCCCTCTGCCTATGTCTCTACTTCTCTCTGTGTGTCTCATGAATAAATAAATAAAATCTTAAAAAAAATAACTAAAATGTTTATTTACTTAAGTAGGAGTGGAGTTGATCATATCTATATATCTTTAGTGATCGTGTGTGTACTGCCTGTTCATGTTCTTGGCTTGCTTGCTTTCTTTCTTTCTTTCTTTCTTTCTTTCTTTCTTTCTTTCTTCTTTCTTTCTTTCTTTCTTTCTTTCTTTCTTTCTTTCTTCTTTCTTTCTTTCTTCTTTCTTTCTTTCTTTCTTTCTTTCTTTCTTTCTTTCTTTCTTTCTCCTTTTCTTTTCTTTTCTTTTCTTTCTTTTCTTTTCTTTCTGATTTTATTTAGTTATTCATGAAAGACACACAGAGAGAGGCAGAGACATAGGCAGAGGGAGAAGCAGGCTCCAGTCCAGGCAGGGAGCCCGAAGCGGGACTGGATCCTGGGTCTCCAGGACCACACCCTGAACTGAAGGCAGCGCTAAACCGCTGAGCCACCCAGGCTGCCCTTGTTCTTGGTATACTTAAAAAAAACTTGTTTATTGTGGTGTGACGTGAGCTATTTGTTGAGGAAATTATTCTCTAATCTATTTTGTGTTACAATGTTTTCCCCCTTTTTTTGGACTTGATTTATGGTAGTTTTCCTCTATGGAAGTTCAGAATTTATATGTAATCAGATGGCTAACTCTTTCCCTTTATTTTCCTAGATTCAATATTATACTTAGAAAGCCTTTTCTACTCCAAGAATATTATTTTTAAAACCTCAATCATGTTCTATTATTTTTATGGTTTCTTTTTTTATGTTTGAATCTTTGATATATTTGAAAGTCATTTTGAGGTAGTGATTCAGCTTTAATTGTTCAAAATACTCTCACTTTCTACTTGCTCAATATTGAGTATACTGGATTGATTGCTTGCTTGTTTGGAATCTGTAATGACATTTTCCCAAGTCTTTATTAGTGAGAGTGGTTAAATTCCACTTCAGGGGTAGTCTAGCAATTCATTCTGCATGTTGTTTTCCCACAATTGCTGGCTGACAGCAATGAGAAAAAAATTCTATTGAAACTAGAACAGGCTGCAGTGCTTTAGCAGAATAGGGGAGTGGCATGATTTCCAACAGAAAAGATGGCTTTAGAAAAAATCTTGGCAGACTTTTTGGATGGGAAAAGTGAAGCCCCTCTCTCTCCATCTACCTCACCCCAGGGCATAGCCCACAAGCTAAGAGTGAATGCTTTGCATGAGAAAAGAAAAAGGAAAAAAAAAAAAGAAAAGAAAAAGGAAATTGAGAGTCAGAAGCTGGCAGTTAGAACCAGGGGCTGGGAAAAGGATCTTGGGAGGAATGTGGGGGAGGATGGCAACAAGCCAGAGCCCAAGGGAGAATATGGACATCAAGAAACTGCCCACCAGGGAGAATGAGTAGTGGTTTTTTATTTTTATTTAAATTTATTATTATTATTTTTAAATATCTTATTTATTTATTCATGAGAGACACAGAGAGAGGCAGAGACACAGGCAGAGGGAGAAGCAGGCTTTATGCAGGAGCCCGACATGGGACTTGATCCTGGGTTTCCAGGATCATGCTCCGGGCTGAGCCACCCAGGCTGCTGAGTAGTGGCTTTTTAGACCAGGAATTTTCAATATTCCATTTTAATTTGTTGCTTGCATTTCATAATGTTAGGATCTCCTTCTACAAAAACCTGTCATATATACCAGTTTGTATTAGTGGTGTTCTGTGGGGTGAGAAGAAATGGGGGTGGTATTTCCCACTAGGGCAGAAGGGATGGCATCAGCTACCGGCATATAGGGGAATAGAGGGCAGTAGGCTTCAGAGTGGACCTACCAGAGCAGCCTATCCCCTCCTCAATGCTCCTACCCCAAACACACACACACACACACACACACACACACACACACACACACTAAAAGCTCTATGGGGACAGGGCTTTTTTAATCTCTGTTTTTCATGCTTTATCTCTAGAGCCCGTAGTACTTAGGATGGATGTTTGAGCCAGTGTATCTGAATGTTAAAGCAAAAGGTGAACCCAGAAGGCTAGAGACTTGGGAATCTGGCTTTAATTTATCAGCCAGCAATCTTGGCTATTTTAGCTTTGTTCTCTCATTTGAAATGTCAGTGCATATGTTTGAATTTGCTCTCTGTAGGTAAGCAATTTGTGGCAGTGATGTAAAGTTCTTTAAATTATGTCTTAAATGGAACCTTAGCTGAAAATGGATCTTCCACTGCATATTACCCTGACACTTTCTGTGTAACTCAGTAACCTCAGTCCCGCAGGGGCATTATACCTACAATGAGGTGGTTTGGGGTTCAAAGGAAGCCTTCTAGCCAGCAGTTTATTTTTCCATATAGGGGTCATTTAATTTCTGGAAGAAAGGACACAGGAAGGGAGGGCCTTAGTTCAGGGGTCCTAGTGTGACAATGGTGAAGCAGTATTACTCTCAATAAGGAATGACCTTTGTGAGTCCAGCAAGGTGAGAATTGGGGCTTTATGAATTCTTTCAGAATCTTGGATGGCTCCAGCACAGCTGTGATTCAGGTGATCCTCAGTGAATAGGTCAAATTATGTCCATTCTGCACTGTGGTGACAAAATGCGAAATGCATTTGTGGAAATACTTAACTAAGGTTAGGAACTGCTGGGGAACTTGGTGGTTTGGGGCTTGGAGTGGCAGCTACCATTCTAAAATGGCTAAAATATTTGAGAACAATTATCTGACCTCACAGAGAGGAAATAGGTGACCTAGGCAGTTGGCCTCTGCCTAAAGATCCTCTGAACTTCAGTTTCTTCATGGAAAAAGAAAGGAAATAATGATACCTACCTTGCTGAGTTTTGATGAGGTTTAAAGGTAATCTATCTATAAATACCTGACTGAATGCTAGGTACACAATAAACACTGAATAAATGGTAGCTATTAGGATCATAACTGTGTTTTAGATTTATTTAGAAATAACTAGACAGCTGGCAGCTCAGAAAAGTCCAAATCAGGGACATATGGGTGGTCAGATTATTAACATATTAACATAGACACTAAGTACATAATTGGCATCTCTCTCTTTCTCCTAGCTATATGAAGCTAGGCAAGAGGCCATACATTTATATATTCACCAGAGCTAAAACGTGGCACAGAATAAAAGGCATGGCTCCATTTTTCAGTTGCTGGAAACATGTTTAAAAGGTAGATTTGTTTTCCTGGCAGATCCTCATGAAGTAAAGGAAATAATAATGAAAAATCAAGATGCTAACAATAATCAGTGTTTTGGAGCATTTACTATGTACCAAGTCTTGTGCTGAGCACTCTCCTGGCATTTTTTCCCAGCTAGCATTTTCTCCCATCTGTTGGCCCTGAGCGATCTATGTTTTCCGGTTCTGGTCCAGGAGGTAGTAGATGAGCTAGACTGAGGAACTCTATGTTTATCTCATTAACCTCAATCTAGTTAGATCTGCCCTGTTGATGTAGATGGTTGTGACCTCTTTGTGCTCTAATTCACTCATTTACTATTATTGCTTTTTTCCATCTTCATGCTGTCTGAAAATTTGATCATTGGGCCACGAATACCTTCGTTTAAGTTGCCAATAAAAGCATGAGGTAGTTAGGGAGAAGGATAAAGCTCTGTTGAATGCTTTTAAAAATCTCTCTCTGGGGTGCTTTGACTTATAATTCAGCATTCTTTGGACTTGCTCTACTGTGCTTTTGAACACTCCATTTACCCACTGGTCTGCAAAGATACCATGATTCCTGAAATGCAAATTTATGATATCTGTAGCAGCTTTGTGATTCCCTACCATACCACTAATCTTAGGAAAAAAAGGCAAAAAAAACTTTAGGGTATTCTTGAATTCAGGGTGGTTCCTTATGATTACCACTTTCTCTTTTAGTGTTTACTATCTTTTAAATAATCCATTCTAGAATTTTTCCTAGAATTAGTGACATACATACCTACCGCCCACTTTGGTTTTATAAAAGTCATATTCTTGCCTTTGCTGAAAATCAAGAATAAGAAAAACTATTCTCCAGATTTCTGGTATCTCTTCTGTTTTCCATGGGATACCACTGATGGTCTTACAAAAGTTTTAGAAAAGAGATAAACTGGAAGTCAGATTTTAAGGTTGTGAGTTAATTGGAAAGGAATAAAAGTTAGATCTTAGATTTCATCATGCCTTTTCTCAATATGTTCAAAGCATTTTTTGTTTTGTTTTGAATTCAGGCATAAGGTAAGAATTTTATTCCACTAGGAAATTTATGTGTAGATAGCCCTTTGACTTATTTTTGGCACTTTTTTCTATCCGGTGGTTAATTTCATAATAGCACAATTTGTTGAACTTGGTACCATTCTTGACTTTTTTATATGTAAATCATGTTGTTTCAAATATGTCTTTGATGTTTGCAATTGCCTGGATAGTTGGTATTATCAGAAAAAGGACATCATAAGAATTGTACCTAATAGTTTCACTTATTAGTCTTCCAAAGCTTTTCATTTTAATCTTTTATTCTTAAAGGATAAGAGGCCTACTAGAGGGCTTATTTCAAGCACTCAACTTTGTCCCAATGCATGATTGAGCTTCTCTTTTTCATTCTAAGAATGAGCTACAGAATACAAGAGTTTGCAGTGTTGGCCAATATGTCTACCTTGTATGGTATATATCACATTTTAAGGCACATCCTGGTAAGGAGTGACTCTGGAACTTGCTGCCTAGAGCCTGGGAGTCAGGGATCTACAATGGATTATGCAGCCTATTGCTAGAGCAATGTTAAAACAAATCACCTCAGTGCTGTTTACTATTATCTGGGCTGCTTTTTGTTTTGTTTTGTTTTGAAGATTTATTCATTCTTTGAGAGAGAGAGAGAGAGAGAGGAAGGGAGAGAGAATGCATGAATTGGGGGAGGGGCAGAGGGAGACGGAGAGAGAATCTCCAGCAGACTCACTGCTAAGCTGGAACCTGATGTGGGCCTCTCCCAGGGCCCCAGGGTCATGACCCGAGCCCAAACCAAGGGTTGGATGTCCAACCAACTGAACCACCCAGGTGCCCCTGGGCTGCTTTTTTTAAACATCAAGATTTAAGTCAACCACATAGTCATTCCTCACATTGTGTCACAGATGTATTTGTGAAAAGTTGGTAGAAATCGAGTTGCAGATAGGACAATATTTTAAAGGCATTCTGGTGGCTTAATAGTAGAAAGTATGTATTAAGATCTTTCTTTTGGGAAGCCTGAGTGGCTCAGCAGTTGAGAGTCTGCCTTTGGCTCAGGGCACAATCCTGCGTCCAGATTCAAGTGCCCCATCCCTTCGAGGATCCTGCTTCTCCCTCTATGTCCCTGCCTCTCTCTCTCTGTGTCTCTCATGAATAAAGAAAATTAAAAAAAAAAAAAGATTTTTCTTTTGTAGTGTAAAAGAACCCTCTCTAACCTATCATCTTTGTAATATGGATTTTTATTTGATAATATTTTAAAAATAGATTAAAAAAATCCTGACTTTACTTCTTTAAGAAAGCCTGAAAACAATGGTCGGCTCAGGAAGTCAGCATTCTGACATTTGGCATCTATTAATGTTGACAGCACTTTCTTTGGAGATACACTGCTTGCTTGCCTTTTTTTTTTTTTTTAAAAGTATGCATCACACCCAGCATGGAGCCCAACATGGGGCTTGCATTTACAACTCTGAGATCAAGACCTGAGCTGAAATCAACAGTTGGATGGTTAATTAACTGAGTCACCCAGGTGTTCCACACTGCTCTAAGAAAAGTATATTTCATAATTTTAATTATCTAGTTACTTTTTAAAAAACATGGTAGTTTGAGAAACATTAAGTGAAGCTTTATTTATTTATTTTTTTTAAAAAGATTTTATTTTATTTTTTTTTATTTTTTTTATTTTTATTTATTTATTTTTTTTTTTAAATTTTTATTTATTTATTCATGATAGTCACAGAGAGAGAGAGAGAGAGAGAGAGGCAGAGACACAGGCAGAGGGAGAAGCAGGCTCCATGCACCGGGGGCCCGACGTGGGACTCGATCCCGGGTCTCCAGGATCGCGCCCTGGGCCAAAGGCAGGCGCCAAACCGCTGCGCCACCCAGGGATCCCAGATTTTATTTTTTTATGCATGAGAGACACACACAGAGAGAGAGGCAGAAACACAGGCAAAGGGAGAAACAGGCTCCATGCAGGGAGCCTGACGTGGGACTTGATCCTGGGTCTCCAGGATCATGCCCTGGGCTGAAGGTGGCGCTAAACCGCTGAGCCACCCAGGCTGTCCTATTTACTTATTTTTAAAGATTTTGTTTTTTTATTCAGGAGAGACACACAGAGAGGCAGAGACACAGGCAGAGGGAGAAGCAGGTTCCCCTTGGGGAACCTGATGTGGGACTCAATCCCAGGACCCGGGATCACGACCTGAGCTAAAGGCGGACACCCAACCACTGAGCCACCCAGGTGCCAAATGAAGCTTTATTTTAAAAGTTGTCAGAAATTTCTTTCCTAGCTGGCTTTTATTTTTTTTTATTTTATTTTTTTTAATTTTTATTTATTTATGATAGGCACACAGTGAGAGAGAGAGAGGCAGAGACACAGGCAGAGGGAGAAGCAGGCTCCATGCACCGGGAGCCTGACGTGGGATTTGATCCTGGGTCTCCAGGATCGCGCCCTGGGCCAAAGGCAGGTGCAAACCGCTGCACCACCCAGGGATCCCCCTAGCTGGCTTTTAAATAATGATATCTGTGGGACAAGGATATAATACTATGTTAAATAAGCACTTTAAAGAGAATAAAATGATGTGTTTGGTATTATCAACATCAATACAATTAAAAGTAGTGTGAAACTCCAATAATTTGGACCATACAAATTTGGATTTAGGTAATTTGAATAGCTATGTGTGGTGACTTAGATATTAGTTGCTCTTAGCTCTGGTTGTGCATTAGAATTATTGAGGAGCTTTTAAAAGACACTGATGCCTGGGTCCCACACCCAGAGATCCTGACTGAGCTGGTCTGGGAAGTGAGCCAGATATTATGTTGTCAAAGGTCCCCGGGTAATTCTAATGTTCAGTCAAGGCTGGGAACCACTGTTGTATGGCCTTGAAACTTAAAAGCGTGGTCTATGGACTGTATTAGCCTCACCTGGAACTTGTTAAAAATTCAGATTCTCAGGCCCCACCCCCCCCAACTTCCTGAATCAGAATCTGCATTTTAACCAGATCTTGAGGAGATTCATTTGCAACATGGTTTTCATAGCACTTTGACTTTAAAAGTGCTTTCACAGTCATTCTTTTGTTAATTTCCATATTTTTTTCCTGATCTATTTGTTAAGTGTCTGGTGGGGACAGACACTGATCTAGATACCAGGAAACATAAAAATATGAGTAAGATTTGGGCCTACCTTCCAAGGGGCTCACAAAGGAGCAGGGTGGGTTAGGGGTGGAGACAGACATAAAGAGTAGATAGATGCAGGACTAGAGATGTAATCTAGCTGTAATAGTGAGCTGTCTGTAGTCTCCTGGGGGAAGAAGAAAAAAGTGAAACACTTCTCCTCTCTGGCCCATCGTCACTCAGGTATGGGATTTTGGCTGGGTTTTTGAAATAGAATTAGGTGTAAAGCCAATGGTTCTTAAAGTATGGTTCTTGGATTAACAGCACCAGTGTTTTTTGGAAACTTGTTAGAAATGCCAATTCTTGGGCCCTTACCAGACTTAGTGAATCATGTACTCTGAGGGAAAGGATGAGCAGTTTGTATTTTAATAAGCTCTCCATGGGACTTCATACATACATTCTGAGAACAGTGGGTATAAACATTTTCCAGAGGAAAGGGGGAGACAATTACGGGCCATTGGAAAGTACAGTGCACATCAGTGTACCGTGAGCTTTGTCATGGCTTGAACATAGCATGCTGACCATGATGAGGATTTCCCAACAGTTTTGCTTAACATTTTGTTCCATGCATCTTTATTGTTCTTTGTAGCTTAGTCTCTACCTTATTAGGTCATTCGATTATAAGTCATCTTCTTACATTTAAAAAGAGAGCTTTGTGCTTGGTTGTATAGATATTTGATTACTTTCTTTCTTGAAACGTATACCCTGCAGTTGTCTGAAAACTCTTGTTATATTTGGAAAGCACTGTGATTTTTATAGGAACTCATGGAAGACATAGCATAAGGCCATCCTTATTTAGGTAAAACTGCTTTAAATGGTCTTTCTTGGGGTGGAGGTGGATTTACATGGTCTATGACAACATGGGATAGGATAAGTCTGTATAAACCCAAACCTCAGGGTACAAACACCAATTTTAGTGATGCTAGTCTTCATATTTTTAATGTTTTCTTATCACATACAGGAAAGAGCAACCACCTTTTTATTTTCCTTTCCTTCTCAGCTGGAAGTGCCAATTAGCACCTTAGAAAGGCCAAGTAGAAGTAACTAAAGAGAAGAAAAGAGCCTGCACAATGAATCATGAAATCGAGCTCAAAAAAAAAAAAAAAAAAAAAAATCCCATTGGAGAGCTGGCAGGGATCAAAGAAATCAAACGGTTCAGTTTTCTCACATCAGAGGCCTTGGAGAGCTTGAGCAAATTGCTCTGAATCACATGGCTAGTGGGGAAGATGGAATCGATAGCCTCATTTCCAAACTCCTTTAGCATTCTGTTACACTACGGACACATAACAGACTGTATCCCCATCAAAACACAACTACATGTGAATGGCTGTGGAATATATATATGATTGTTTTTTCCATTTGCAATCTGTAAGGGGCTATTAATAAACTAGGTCACACCCAGTTTGATGGCTTTTACTGTATATTAATTGTTATCTCCAAAATCCTCTTTGGAATGAAATAGAATTTGAGTAGATGATAAAAAATAAATACAAAAATCAATCAATCCAATGCTAACTTCCCTACCAATGCCCAGATTTTATATTCAATAGGCTCCTGAGCAGGTCAACCAGGGCATTCCATATGGACATTAAAAAATAAACATTTCCCCAATGGTATGCATATTCTCTCCTAAAACTTGCCTCTACCTCCTTACATTCTATCATTATTCATTCAGAATCTTTAAGATCATCATCAACTCTTCTCTTTCTCTCACTCCACATCTACTCAATCACCAACTCTGTCAATTTTATCTCCTGTGAATGTTCCCTCCCAAATAGTTTTCCAATCCAATGCTTCCTTATCACCTGTACCTCCATAAGTTCAATTCAGGCTACACTTACCCCTTATCCAGGCTATTGCAGCAACCTTCATCTGTATATCTTTTTGGAAAGATGTCTATTCATCTATTCATTTACTGATTTTTAAATCAAATTGTTTGGGGTTTTTGGTATTAAGTTGTACAGGTTCTTTATATATTTGGATATTAACCCTTTATTGGATATATCATTTGCAAATATCTTCATCTATTTAGTAGGTAGGTTGCCTTGTTGTTTTGTTGATGGTTTCCTTTGCTGTGCAAAACTTTATTTTGATGTAGTTCCACTAGTTTATTTTTGCTTTTGTTTTCTTTGTCTCAGGAGAAATATCTAGAAAAATGTTGCTATGGCTGGTGTCAGAAAAATAACTGCTTGCATTCTTTTCTAGGATTTTTATGGTTTCAGGTCTCACATTTAGGTCTTTAACCTATTTTGAGTTTTTTGTGTATGGTGTAAGAAAGTGGTGCAGTTTCATCCTTTTGCATGTAGCTGTCCAACTTTCCGAGCACCATTCATTGAAGAAACCATCTTTTCTCTATTGTATATTCTTGCTTCTTTTGTTAAAGATTAATTGACCTTATAAGTGTGGGTTTATTTCTGGGCTCTTGATTTTGCTCAATGATCTATTTCTCTATTTTTTTTATGCCAGTATCATACTGTTTGGATTACTACAACTTTACAGTATATCTTGAAATTTAGAATTGTGATACCTCTAGCTTTGTTTTTCTTTCTCAAGATTTCTTTGGCTATTTGGAGTCTTTTGTAGTTCCATACAAATTTTAGTAGTATTTGTTCTGGGTTTTTGGAAAATGCTATTGATATTTTGATAGGAGTTGCATTGAATTTGTATATTATTATGAGTAGAAAGGACATTTAGCAGTATTTGTTCTCCCAGTCCATGAGCATGGAATATTTTCCCATTTCTTTGTGTCTTCTTCAATTTATTTCATCAGTGTCTTAAGAGTTTTCAAAGTATTATTCCTTCACCTCCTTCGTTAAGTTTATTTCTAGGTATTTGATTACTTTTGCTGCAATTGTAATTAGTATTGTTTTCTTAACTTCTGTTTCTGCCACTTCATTATTATTGTATAGAAATGCAACAGAATTCTCTATATTACTTTTGTATCCTGCAACTTTACTGAACTCATACATCAGTTTAATAGTTTTATGGAGTCTTTACGGTTTTCTATGTATAGTGCCATGTCATCTACAATGAGTAACAGGTTTACTTCTTCCTTATGAATTTGGATGCCTTTTATTTCTTTTTCTTGTCTGATTGCTGGGTTAGGACTTCCAGTATCCTGTTGAATAAAAGTGGTGAAAATGGGCATCCTTGTCTTATTCCTGATCTTAGGACAAAAGTTCTCCATTTTTCATCATTGAGTATGTTAGCTGTTGGCTTTTCATAAATGGCCTTTATTAATATTGAGGTTGTTCCCTCTAAACCCATTTTATTGAGAGTTTTTATCATGAATGTATGTTGAATTTTGTCAAATGCTTTTACTGCATCTATTGAAATAATATGATTTTTATCCTTTGTTTTGTTAATATGGCATATCACATTGACTGATCCACAAATATTGAATCATCTTTATATCCCTGGAATAAATCCCAAGTGATGGGGATAATCCTTTTAATGTATAGTTGAATATGGTTTGCTAATATTTTGTTGAGGATTTTTGCATCTATGTTCATCAGGGATATTGGCCTGTAGTATTCTTTCTTTGTGGTATCTTTATCTGGTTTTGGTATCAGGGTAATATTGGCCTCATGAAGTGTATATGGAAGATTTCCTTCCTCCACTATTTTGAAAAATAGTATTAACTCTTTTTCAAATGATTAGTAGAATTCACCTGTAAAACCATCTGGTCCTGGGGTTTGATTTTTTGGTGGTGTTTTGGTTACTGATTTAATTTTATTATACTAGTAACTGGTCTGTTCATATATTCTATTTCATCCTGATTCAGTTTGAGGAGATTATATGTTTCTAGGAATTTATTCATTTCTTCTAGGTTGTTCAGTTTGTGGCATATTTTTTCATAGTATTCTCTTATAATCATTTGTATTCCTGTAGTATCAGTTGTTACTTCTCTTTCATTCTAATTTTATTTATTTGGGTTATTTCTCTTTTTTTCTTGATGAGTTTGGCCAAGGGTTTACTAATTTTGTTTATCTTTTCAAAGAACCAGTTCTTTCTTTCTATTGGTTTTTCAGTGTCTATGTCATTTATTTATACTCTGATATTTATTATTTGTTTTTTTTCTACTTACCTTGGGCTTTGTTAGTCTGTTCTTTTTCTAGTTGCATTAGATGTAAAGATAGAGGGGATCCCTGGGTGGCACAGTGGTTTAGCACCTGCTTCCTGCCCAGGGCTTTATCCTGGAGACCCGGGATTCAGTCCCATATAGGGCTCTCTGCATGGAGCCTGCTTCTCTCTCTGCCTACGTCTCTGCCTCTCTCTCTTTCTCTCTCTCTCTCTCTCTGTGACTCTCATGAATTAATAAATAAAATGTTTTTTTAAAAAAGATGTAAAGATAGATTATTTGTGCTTTTTCTTGTTTCTTGAGATAGGCCTGTATTGCCATATATTTCCCTCTTAGAACTGCTTTCACTGCATCTCAAAGATTTTTGGACTGCCATGTTTTCATTGTCATTTGTCTCCACATATTTTTTTTATTTTTTTATTTCTTCTTTATTGCTTCATTGAGTCATTGGTTGTTTAGTATCCTATTTTTTGGCTTCCATGTGTTTATGGTTTTTTTCCAGTTAATTTCTTTTTTTGTTTTGTTTTTTTTCTTCTTTTTTTTTCCAGTTTATTTCTTGTGATTGATTTCTAGCTTCATACTATTTGAATAGAAAAGATGCATGGTGTGATTTAAATCTTCTTAAATTGATTGAGGCTTGTTTTGTGGCCTTACAGGTGATCTATTCTGGGGAACGTTCCATCTGCACTAAAAAGAATGCATATTCTTTTTTGTTTTAAAGATTTTATTTATTTATACATGAGAAACATACAGAGAGGCAGAGACATAGGCAGAGGGAGAAGCAGGCTCCACTCAGGGAGCCTGATGTTGGACTCAATCCCGGGACTCTGGGATCATGCCCTGGGCCAAAAGCAAGCGCTAAACTATTGAGACACCCAGGTGTCCCTATTTTTTTTGTTTTTGAATGGAAGGTTCTATATATAGTTTGGTCCAATGTGTCAAAGACACTGTTTCTTTATTGATTTTCTGCCTGGATGATCTATTCATTAATGAAGTCGGGTGTTGAAGTTCCCTACTGTTAATATACTACCGTTAACTTCTCTCCTTATGTCTGTTAATATTTGCTTTATATAGTTAGTGCTGCAGTGTTGGGTGGATAGATATTTATAATTGTTATATTCCCTTGGTGGACTGATCCCTTTAACATTATGTAATGCCCTTTGTCTCTTGTTATGGTCTTTGTTTTAAAGTCTATTTTGTTGGGCAAAAGACATGAACAGAAATCTCACAGAGGAAGACATAGACATGGCCAACAAGCACATGAGAAAATGCTCTGCATCACTTGCCATCAGGGAAATACAAATCAAAACCACAATGAGATACCACCTCACACCATTGAGAATGGGGAAAATTAACAAGGCAGGAAATGTTGGAGAGGATGTGGAGAAAAGGGAGCCCTCTTACACTGTTGGTGGGAATGTGAAATGGTGCAGCCCCTCTGGAAAACTGTGTGGAGTTCCTCAAAGAGTTAAAAATAGACCTGCGCTATGACCCAGCAATTGCACTGCTGGGGATTTACCCCAAAGATGCAGATGCAATGAAACGCCAGGACACCTGCACCCCGATGTTTCTAGCAGCAATGTCCACAATAGCCAAACTGTGGAAGGAGCCTCGGTGGCCATCGAAAGATGAATGGATAAAGAAGATGTGGTCGATGTATAGAATGGAATATTACTCAGCCATTAGAAATGACAAATACCCACCATTTGCTTCAACGTGGATGGAACTGGAGGGTATTATGCTGAGTGAAATAAGTCAATCAGAGAAGGACAAACATATGGTCTCATTCATTTGGGGAATATAAATAATAGTGAAAGGGAATAGAAGGGAAGGGAGAAGAAATGTGTGGGAAATTTCAGAAAGGGAGACAGAACATGAAGACTCCTAACACTGGGAAATGAACTAGGGGTAGTGGAAGGGGAGGAGGGCGGGGGGTGGGGGTGAATGGGTGACAGGCACTGAGGGGGGCACTTGACGGGATGAGCACTGGGTGTTATTCTGTATGTTGGCAAATTGAACACCAATAAAAAATAAATTTATTATTAAAAAAATAAAAAAACGTCTATTTTGTCTGATATAAGTGTTGCTACTCAGCTTTTTTCCCCCTTCGATTTACATAATAAATGTTTTTCCATTCTTTCACTTTCAGTCTGTATGTTTCTTTAGTTCTGAGCTGAGTCTTCTGTAGGCAGTATACAAACATACCTTGTTTGTTTATCCATTCTACCACCCTATATCTTTTGATTGGAGCATTAGGACTTTTATATTTAAAGTAATTATTGATAGCTAAGTACTTATTGCTATTTTCTAATTTGTCTTCTGGTTGTTTTTGGAGTTCTTCTCTGTGCCTTTCTTCTTTTCTTCTCTCTTTCTTTGAGATTGATGCATTTCTGTAGTTTTATGGGTTTACCGCCCTCCTTGTTATATGCATCTAATATAGGTTTTGGACTTGTGGTTATCTTGAGATTCATATATACATCTTAACTAAATAGCAGTGTATATTAATTTAATGGCCATTTAAGTTCAAACACATTCTAAAAAAACTTTTTTTTAAAAAAAATTATCTCTTCTCTATTTTGTTCATGCTGCCATATTTTACATATTTTTAGTCATGATTTCTTCATCTTATGGCCATTTCTTTTCCACTTAAAAAAGTCCTTTCAATGTTTCTTGTAAGTCTTGTCTAGTGGTAATAAACTAATTTTGTTTGTATGAGAAACTGTCTTTCCTTCAAATCTGAATGATAACCTTGCTGGGTAGGTTTTTTCCCCCCCTCACGTTGAATATGTCATGACATTTTCTTCTGGCCTGCAAAATTTCTGCTGAAAAATCAGCTTATAGCCTTATAGGTTTTCCTTTATAGGTAGCTTTTGCTTCTCTCTCGCTGCTCTTCAAATTCTCTCTATATCTTTATACTTTTTCATTTTAATTATAAGGTATCAAGGTGTGGATCTCATTGAGTTCATCTTGTTTGGAACTCTGTGCTTCTTGAGCCTGGATGTCTATTTCCTTCCCTAGGTTAGGGAAGTTTTCAGTTATTATTGCTTCAAACAACTTTTCTGTCCTTTTCTCTCCCTTGTTCTCCTTCTACACCTCCTCCTCCCCCTCCTCCTTCCCTTCTCCACCTCCTCCTCCTCATCTCTGGGACCTCTATAATGTGAATGTTTGTTGGCTTGATATTGTCCAAGAGGTCCCTTAACCTACACTCATTTTAATAAGATCTTTTCTTTCTTTTTTTTTTTTTTGCAGTTCAGCTTGGGTGCTTTCCATTATCTTGTCTTCCAGCTTGCTGATACATTCTGCATGTGCAGTTGATTTCCTCTAGTGTGTTTTTTATTTCAGTTATTGTATTCTTCAACTATGATTGGTTATTTTTTGTGTTTTCTATTTCTTCATTGAAGATTTCCCACTCTCTCCCCAGCCTGCTGAGTATCATTATGATCATCACTTACAATTCTTTATCAGGTGTATTGCTTATCTCAATGGTATTTATTAATTTTTTCCTGAGGTTTTGTCTTGTTCTTTCTTGGAGAATATTCCTCCCTCCCCCCATTTTTATAACCTTCTACATTTGTTTTTGTGGATTGGGCAGAACAGTTACTTTTCCTAAACCTGAAGGAAGGGTCTTGTATATGGTCATTCCCTACATAGGCTGTGTGTTCTTGTGACTTTTGCTGGCTGGCTGGAACTATGACTGGTGTAAGGTAGGTGTTCTGGGGCTCTCCATGTAGTGGGGTCCCTGGATGAATAGCTAAAGCTGAAGTGAGCACGGATCAGTGTTGTTCCTGGGCTCTTCATGCAGTTGGGTGCCCTGGCAGGACATCTAAGGCTAAAATGAGTGCAAGCCAGTGTTTCAGGGCTCTCTTCATAGAAGGTACCCAGCAGGGTGGCTGAAGCTGAGGTGCAGTGTGGACGGGAGGTCCCTGGGCTTTTTGTGTGGAGGGTGCTCTGGCAGGATAGCTAAAACTAAAATGGATACAATCTGGGAGGACCAGGGATTTATACATAGAGAGCACCTTTGCAGGATACCTGAAGCTGAACATATAAACTGGGTGTTCCAGGACCCTCTGCGCTGTAGGTGCTCTGGAAGGGTGGTTGGAAACAAGGTGGGATGCAGGCCTAGGGGCTCTTGGGACACTCCACACAGGGCACATGCTGGCAGGACAGCTTAAATTAAAGTGGATATGGGCTGGTGTGTCCCTAGGCTCTCCATGCAAAATATTTCTTGGCAGGACAGCTGAAGCTGGATTGGGTGCAAGCTGGATTGTCATGAAGCTCTCCACATTAAGGGAAACATGGCAGGATAGCTGAAGCTGAATTGAGTACAAGCTAGGGTGTCCTGGGATGCTCAGTGTGTGTGTGTGGGGGGGCTCTGGCTGGGCAACAGGAGCTGAAGCTGGTATAGGTGGAGGTATTCTAGCTACTCTGAGAAGGGGGTGCCCTGGATGGGTAGCTGGAATGAATGTAGGCATGAGCTGAGGGTTTTCTGGGGTGCTTTGCACAGGTGGCACCGTGGCAGAGAGGCTGGATCTGAAGCAGACATCAGCTGGGAGTTTCCAGAGCACTCTGAGCCAGGTATACCTTAGCAAGCCACCTGAAGCTGAAGTGGTGTGGGCCTAGAGTGTTCTGGGATTCTTTACACCTCTGTCAACTTGTTGCAAAGCCTGGAGCTGTAATGAGTACTCACCAGGGGTGTACTGGTGTGTACCATCCTGTTGTTATGAAATGCACAAATCTTAAGTGCTTTATGAGAGCCACTAAAAACATTCTTGAGCAACTTAAACCCCTCTATATAATATTACCATTACCCCAGGAAGTTCACTCATGCCCCTTCTCAGGAAATCCTCATTTCCTCTCCCTTCAGAGGCAATGATTTTTCTTATTTTTTTTCCAACTAGTTTTGTATGTTGTAGAACTTTATATTAATGGGACAGTATATAATTCTGTGTAAGATTTCTCTCAGTGTGATGTTTTTGAGATTTATGCATTTTACTGTATGAATCAGAAGCTCATTCTTTTTATATTACTAATATTCCAGTGTATAGATATAAAACTTTTATTTGGATCCACTGTTTAACTGATGCACACTTGGGCTTTTTCCAGTTTCTGGCTATTATGAATATTCTTGTACAAGTCTTTTTTTGTGGATACAACTCTTTTGGGTAAATGCTAGGATCAGAATTTTTGGGTCATAAGTATTTACATTTAATTTGACAAGAAGCTGCTAGATTTCCCCCAAAGGAGTTTTATCATTTTATTTTACACTCACCAAAAAGTCTTGTTTCACGTCTTCACATCTTAGTGTTATAAGACTTTTTAAAATTTTAGCCATTCTGGTGGATGTGTAATGGTATCTCACAATGGTCTTTTATTTGAGTTTTGGTTTATTGGCCTGTCTCTGTAGACTTCTTGAGGACAGGCACTTTACTCATCTCTATATTCCTATGCCAAATAATGTCTGACACAAAGTAGGGATCAATAAATGTTTGTTGAGGGCAGCCCGGGTGGCTCAGCAGTTTAGCGCCTGCCTTCAGCCCAGGGCCTAGTCCTGGAGACCTGGGATCGAGTCCCACATCGGGCTCCCTGCATGGAGCCTGCTTCTCCCTCTGTCTATGTCTCTGCCTCTCTCTCTCTCTCTGTCTCTCATAAATGAATAAATAAAATATTTTTAAAAATGTTTGTTGAATCAAACTAATTTGAATTGAATCCTTTACACAGAAAAAAGACCACCTTCTTTTATATTTTTATTCTTTTTGTCAAAGGGCAGAGTGAACTCTTTTGTTACAAGTAGTAACATTTATATTAAGATTAGAGTGCTATCCAATTGGGGTGATCTGAGGGGTCAAGCATCACTTTCCGCAAATATTTGTTCCATTGTCCCTCTTTTTATGTTAGTAACTTCATTCCTTTGGGTCTTTTAAAATGACTTTTCTGTTTTCATAGAGTCCTACTAAAGTGGTAATCTATGTAAGAGTAAGATGAATTAATGGTTTTATTACAACCAATAAAAGACCAGACTGGAACTTTGATTTTCTCCCTAATAGTTTGAAAGGTGAGAGTGGAGTGTGTATAGAGAGAGGGTATGAAGATTTCATGATCCAGAGAAGGTGCCAAAATCACATGGTTGCTGGACGAAGGATTTCTTTAGTGTTTCTGAAGTCACACAATGGACTTTTAATGAAGGTTTCCAGCTCAGGCACACCATGGCTATCTTCCTCCTTCCCTTCTCTGTTCCTTCCATCCTTCCCTCTCTCTCTCTTTCTCTCATTCTTGTCCCAGTTCATAGTTCTATTTCTGGAACCTAGAATGATACCTGGCATAATTTAAGTGTTTAATATATATTTGTTGAGTAAATGTTGACATTTTCCCCAGGGCAGGGCCTATCAACTTTATAATAAAATTATCAGCTTAGAGTCAGTTGACAAGCTAACAGTAGTCTTCTCCATCTTGGAAACATTTGGATATATGGTTAAAAAAAGGCAGTAGAGTTAACCATGTCTTGGTTTGAATGCTGGTCTGACTGTATGATTTTACACAAGTTGCTGAAGGCCTTTAAACCTGTTTCTTCATGGGTAAAGTGAGGATAATATTCCTTACTTTGTAAAGTGTTACAAATATAGGAATTAAAGTACATGTAACAGAACAGTTTTTTTCATAGTTTTTATTCTGTTTTGCTTTTCTCCTGGGATTTCTTCATGTTCTCCTTCCTCAAATACAATCACAAAAGGCCACTTTAGTTCTGTTCATTTGCTTTGCTTTTCTTTAATTTTTGGTCATGGAGGTATTATCATTTTTGAAACCTGACTAATGCCTTTTTAATTTTAATTCTTAAAAATTATGGTAAAATACATACATGTAACATAAAATATACCACCCCAGCCATTTTTATTTTTTATTTTTTTTAAAAGATTTTATTTATTTATTCATGAGATACACAGACACAGAGAGAGGCAAAGACACAGGCAGAGGGAGAAGCAGGCTCCATGCAGGGAGCCCGACGTGGGACTTGATCCTGGGTCACCAGGACCTGGCCCTGGGCTGAAGATGGCACTAAACCCATGAGCCACCTGGGCTGCCCACCACCCTAGCCATTTTAAATTGTACAATTTACTGGTATTAATTACATTTGCATTGTGCAACTATTACCATTATCTCCAGAACTATTTTCACTGTCCAAAACTGACATTTCCCATTGCTCCCTCCCCCAGTTTCTGGAAACCACCATTCTACTTCCTGTCTCTATGAATTTGCCTGTTCTAGGTATTTCATACAAGTGGAATCGTACAGTATTATTATTTTTACACCTGGTTTGTTTTACCTAGTATTATGTCTTCAAGATTCATCCATGTTTCACAGGAGTCAGAATTTCCTTCCTTTTTAGGCTGAATAATATCCTATTGTATAGATGTAGCACATTTTGTTTATCTATTTATTCATTGATGTGCACTTGAGTTCCTTTTACTTATTGGCTATTATGAATAATGTTGTTATGAACATGGGTATATAAATATCTGTTCAAGTTCTTGTTTTCAGTCCTTTGGGTGTATACCCAGAAATGGGATTGCTGAATCATGTGGTTATTCTATTTTTAATTTTTTGAGGAACTGCCATATTGTTTTCCATAACAGTTGCCATTTTACATTCCCATTAATAATGTATAAGGGTTCCAATTTCTCTACATCCTCATCAATGTTTGTTATTTTTTGCTTTGTTTTCATTTTTGTTTTGATAGTAGCCATTCTAATAAGTCTAAGGTGGCATCTTATTGTGATTTTGATCTGCATTTCCCTAATTATTAGTGGTGTTGAACATCTTTTTTGTGGTTATTTCCATATCTGTATATCTTCTTTGGAAAAATGTCTATTCAAGTTCTTCACTCTTTTTTTTTTTTTTTTGAGTGGGCTTCAGACAGACAGATGTTCATTTTTTAATAAAGTTTTTTTTTGTTGTTGTTGAGTCATAGGAGTTCTTCATATATTCTGGATATTAATCTCTTATTAAATATATGATTTGCTGGCTTAACATTTTAATTTTCTCTTTTTTATATTTTATTTTTGGTGATTTTGTGTTTAGAGGAGAATATATGAAAGATTGAATTCACTGCATCATCTTGTCTAGAAATCCTTACTATTTTTTTAATTTAAAAAAAGGATATAGGAGTGCCTGTGTTGTGCAGTTGGTCTGGCATCCAACTCCGGGCTTTAGGTCCTGATCTTGGGGTTTGGGGATTGGGCCCTGAAATGGGCTCTGCACTTGGTGTAGAATCTGCTTGAGATTCTATCTCCCTCTACTCCTCATTCTCATGCTTTTTCTTTCTAAAGTGGGTGAATAAATCTTTAAAAAAATAATTTAAAAAATTTAAAAGATATTAAAAATCAATATATATTAGTTTATCTTTTATTATTATCATTATTTAAAAGATACTATCAAAGGGACTACATGAATGCAGAAAAGTATTAACAATGCATTTAACTATGATCTTTCTGTTTTTTTTTTCATTTAAAAATGATGAGACTGAATTTCAATTATGAAGATATAAATAGACATTATTTAAAAAATAAGTCATTTTTATAAGAAGGGGAAAATAAGAGGGCCAGGTAAAAAGCTGAATTTCCTGCATTGAGGGAATATTTTATTGGGAGAGGTGTTTGTTTTGTTTTGATGTATTATTGTTTTTGTTAGGTGGAGATCATTGTACATGTTTATAAGTATAGGAGAAGGAAGTACAAAGAGACAGGTTGAAGCAGCGGGAGGGTAGGACAGTGTGACCAGCTGCTAGAACCAGGTCACTTATGAATTAGAAGGTAAGAATCCAGAACACTCAGAAGGGAACTAATCTCCACTGGGAAGAAAAATGGTATAAATCTGGAAAGTGTGTAAATAAATCTGTAGGCTGGGAGGTCTTGAAGCTGAGAGATGGTCTCTATTTTCTCTAAGTGGGAGAAGTACCATCATTCAGAGGATGTATGGAAGGGTGAGTAAGAATGGGGAAGTTATTCTGACAACAGAGTAAATGAGAAAGTGAATTGACCATGGGCAGGGAAAAGGTATTCCTGAGTGACACTAAAGTGGCTGCAGTGGGAGATCATGTATTTATTCTGGCAGCGATCCACCTGGCTGCCACATGTAGGAGTATATATAGTGGATAATTGGATTGATTCATGGGTGAAGGAAAAGGCGTCTGAGAGTTCTGTCAAGAGCATGGTGGATTTGAAGACCACTGGCTCTGTCTAGGCTGGATATGGAGGCAGAAAGCTGATAAATTAGATTGAGAGAGGGATTGTGGGGTTGGAGCTCTCCATGGGAGGTAGGAAATAATGAAGTTGGAATAAAGGAGTCAAGAAGTAGAAGAGTGGAAGGCTATGGTCAGAGGGACAAATTTAAAGGGATTTTATTAAACTTGGCTAAGAATTCTGAAATAATAAATCTTTTCAAACAGATAATCAGAAATTTAGTGTTTCATTAGATTTTTATATGATAATTATTATCTTTTTTCTGCTTTTGTAGGGTAACATGGAGCTCATTTCTCTCTCCTCAGAGAGTTCTGCATTTTAAAACTACAAAATTATGAAGTAGCTAGTTATTTTCTAAGTCTGGAAATGAATATTGGAAGACACTAAATCCTACACCACTAAAATGAAAATGTGAAATAAATCTTCACATTACCTTGCTAACTCCAATTATAACAAACGTTTGATTTGACATTTTATTAATAGTTTATTCTTTTTATCCTTTATAGCATCTTGCTAATCAGAATGGCTTAAACCATTTTATATCATTATCAGCATCCTAATAATTAGAGTGACTTATGCCATCTATTTGCACAAACTGGATTAAGATTGGCTAATATACATGCATTAAAGAGGGAAATTTTGGCAAATATTTGTTACTAAGTTATTTGAATTTGGTTGTTTATCTTGATTAAACTGTTATGATTGCTCTGTCCTTTTCTTACCCTTTGTGAACTTTACATATATGGGAAGAGCTACATCTCTTCAGAAAAGTAGTTTGGGCTATGTTCTCAGAAGCTTTTTTGTAAGCAGACTTTCCATGTTCATTCCCCATCTTCACTCCCTATCAGAAGATAGTTATTCCATTGGCTGCCAACAAATGCCAAACTGCTGGACTAGTTCAATCACTGCCACCCTTGAATCTCTCCAAAGCAATGTGATTTAATAAACACTATTTATTCTACAACTACTTAGCCATATCAATTTCCTTTATTTAAAAATCTCCTGAAAACAAAGCTCATCCACAAAGTCTTCCTGATGACCAAGGAAGAGATGCTCACATCTCACTTGACCTATTGTTTTCATTTTCAGTTTCATGATAGTAAGGACCAGTCAACTGGTCTAGTCAACTTTTATTTATTATTTATTTATTTATTTATTTATTTATTTATTTATTTATAGATCCTGCCGCAGGTTTATTTGTACAAATAGCACAGGAGGACACCGGGCCCATGCAGACAGAAGCCCAGGGGTCATACCAGGCCTTCTGTCCTCACACTGGCAGGCAGAAGCCTCTACGCTGGAGCCTCTGTGAGGCCCTGGGCACCTTTGGGAGCCTGTGCTGCAGGAGTAGAAGCAGGAGCCAGAGCCGGGGTCACAGCTGCAGACTGGGCCTTGGTTGGGCCTTTGTTTGAGCCTTGGCCTTGGCCTTTGGCCAGCAGAGCCTGAGACCTTTGGCAATGTGGGCACGAGCGTGTTTCCCGAGCTTGGGGTGAGCGAAGTAGGCAAGTTGATTGAGCTTGCGGCTGCCGCCCTTTGGGATCTTGGGCTTAACCTCCTCGGGCTTGACAGGGGCTTTGGTAGCCTTGGCATGTGCAGTCATGGCCTTGGCATTGTCGGCCTGCATCTTCTTCAGGCCCTTCTTGTTGTGCTTCTCGGCAAGTCCTGAGGAACTTGGGATCTACCCCCTTAAGAGATTCGTATCTTTGTGACTGGGGTTTCTTGATGCCATTTCTGTCCCATTTTCGTGACTGGTCGTGAGTGGTGTGGTTCTTGGACTTGGCCATGTCTGCACCAAAGCCTGCGGCTCCCCAAGCGCCTCCTCTAGTCAACTTTTAAAGAAGTTATAATCCTTGTGGATGTTTACTTCTGCAATTAGGCAGTTAATACTTTTTCATAAAGTGGGTGACAACAATGATGGTATCAGAGAAACAAAACCCTTATGTTCTTTCTACCGTTCACCTTCTTCAGTCATGCCAGCAGATTGTTGGTAAAACAAGCAATACATTTTAAATTTATATTTAATTTATTTAATTTAATGTATTAAGCTTCATTAAATTTGTATTCAATACAGTTTAAAATGTGTATTTAAGATGAAATATGTTTCCACTATTATTTGCTTTAGGAAGTAAGACACCATCACTTTAAATTTCCCTTGAAAATGAAGATGGAGAGAAAAATAAAGCTGATTTTATTTCAGTTATAGTATCTTAATTATGTGGTTTTTTTTTTTTTTAACTTCAGGCTGCCTTAAACTCATTTTAGAAATTTTACATCTATATAGAATAAGATTAAGTCAGTACACAAAGGAAATAAGTAATATAACCTGCCCTCCCCCCCTTCAGCCCACCCCTCATCCTGTAACTTTTACAAATCTTACATATTGGTTCTTTCTCTCAAAATAGGCAGCACTTTAGACCACAGGACCAATAAAGCATGCTAACTTATTTCATTGTATTACTTTGGTAGATCCCAAGAGGATGATGACTGAAAAGGGGAAGACATTTGTAATAGTAACTGCTTATGCTGTAAGTCCAATTCACGGCAGGCTTTTCTTTTGAGATGATAAAAATGCCTGTGATGGAGTAGTGGGGGGAAATTAAACAAAACAATCCTTTAATCAAAGTACTTAAGACATCTTTCGCAAAGGAAAAAAAGGAGACTAATTTACTGGAATAAAATAATTCCTTGGCTTATAAAAATTCTAATTGGGTACCTGGGTGGCTCAGTGGTTGAGCGTCTGCCTTCGGCTCAGGGCGTGATCCCGGTTCTGGGGATCGAGTCCCGCATGGGGCTTCCTGTGAGGAGCCTGCTTCTCCATGTCTCTGCTTCTTTCTCTCTGTGTGTCTTTCATGAATAAATAAAACCTTAAAATTTATTTTATTTGAAAACATTCAACAACCCCCTTGTTGTGTTCTGAATATGTGTCATTACTATATCCCTCTCTCTTCTTTTTTTTTTTTTTTTTTAATCCCTCTCTCTTCTATGTAATTATATAACCCTTTCTCCTGTTTCTGATGTCAGCTTATTCTCACTTTACTTCTATGGCCTTTGTCTTAAGAATGAAATAGGTAAGGATACGAAAATGAAAACCAAGGACTTAATCTCTGTATATACACACAAATAATTTAATCTCCCTTTCTTGGAATTTTGTTCACAGTATCATAGGTTTTGAATCATATTGGGGATCTTCCTGTGCAATAGGGCTTAACAGAAAGACTATTGTTTTTAGATTTAGAAGACCTACATTTGAATATCAATTTACAGTTTAGTAGTTGTATGAATGTCAGCCATGTTGTTTAAATTCTCTGAATTCCTCATCTCTAAAATGAGGATAATAGTATTTGTCTAACGAACTTCACAGGGCTGTTATGTCAAAGTATGTGAAAGCAACTTACAACCATGCAGCACAGTAAGAACCTGTTTTCATCACAACCATCATTTGACATATGAGAAAACAGACTAGTCAGAAAAGTTAAGTATTTTCCCTAAGGATATATAGCTTGCTACGAATAGAGCAGGAACTAAAAACTGAGTTTCCAATTTAGTTTGAATTCTTTTCCATTGATTCTTTCTGAGGTGCTTTATTTCTACTTGTAAGAAGTGTGTTTTTCTCTCTAATTCTGTATGATTGGGTTTCAATGACCAGTACATAAGGTATAAATTTAAATCATGTCTTTGTATTTTACAATTCTGCGTTTTGGACTGGAGATACATATGTTAACTCCCTGGATTCAGAAGAAAGAGAAAATTCACACATGCCATTCTCCTTTTGCAGACTGGTTGTAGGAGCTTGACTGCTCTTTTTGAGAGTAGGACATGTATTTGTATGTTGAGAATTCACCTTTACCATGGCTTCTCTGCTATGATAGGTAGTGACAGAAGTTATATAGAAGCTCATTGCACAGTGTTTGATTGCATACATCCAAAGTACCCAACACAATTTCTAATCTTAGATGGGCCCTTCCAAAGCATCTCCTTGAGGTTAAAACATTGGACTTAAATGACAAAGTGTCCTTTTGTTCCACATGAGCAAGATAATGAGATAGTATCTTCTCTGCATAATGTTCTGGCCTCTATGCCTCTCCCCTCTCTTATTTTAGTTAAGTGGGAGTAGAAATTAAATGGGAACAAAAGAGACCTGTAACAGAGAGAAGAAGTTTGTTTTATGTAGTCATAAAGGAGATAAAAAGTGAAAAATGTGTTATATAGACACAAAGTGAGTAGGAATCTGTCTGAAGGTGATTTTGGCAGTACAGACAGTTTTTCAGTTATGTACTTCTTGTTACTATTTTATATTTCTTTCTTTTTTTTTTTTTTCAGAGCAAAATGTGTTTTTATTAAAGTAGGAGGATAGGACCAAGTGCAGAAAGAGCTGCCACCATTTAAGATTTCTATCAGATTGTTTCCTTTTTTTTAAAAAAAAGATTTGTTTATTTATTTTAGAGAGAGGGAGAGAGAGACAGTGGGGGCCAGAAGGAGAGGGAGAGAGAGAGGGTCAAGCAGATTCCCCACTGAGTGTAGAGCTCCATTCCAGAACCCTGAGATCATGACCTGAACCCAAATAAAGAGTCAGCCAATTAACTGACTGAGCCACCCAGGCACCCCAGAGTTTTTCCTTTTTAAAGC